>NC_139801.1:5220283-5247765 GCF_965231275.1 Zosterops lateralis
GGACACTCATTCTGCACTCAGGGCTCAAACCATGCAGTGAGAGGGGCGGCCGGGGCTGCTCCCCACCAGTACACAGGGATTCGCTCGCTTAGGAATGGTTTTCCAGCCCCAGAGGGGTGGCAATGAGCGGGATGTTCTCCGGGAGCCCGGCCGGGCGGGGGTGCTGCTGGCAGGGGCTGTTAGCAGGAGCACCCGCTCTCCGTGACTGGCTGCTCGGGGGGCTTCTCTAGTTTGATGTCAATCACTGCAGGGACAGTCAAGGAATCACCCAGAACAGGATCTGGAAGGGTTGTTTGGCGTCTCTCCATGGCCTGCCTGCACAGGGTAACTGTGCCATGGACATGGTGAGAGCTTTCGGAGGATGGACAAAAAGAGTAACAAACTCTGGTGTTCTAAAGCTGTGGAAATTCCAGCCTCAGCTGGTGTGGAGAAACAGAACCTGTGCTGGCTGTTAGTTGTGTACATTTATATCTGGCCCACAGACAGGGTCATATGATCTCAGGATGGCTTTGGGTTGGAGGGATCTTAAAGATCACTCAGTGCCACCCTGTGCCATGGGCAGGGACACCTTCCACTATCCCAGGTCGCTCCAAGCCCTGTCCAGTCTGGCCTTGGACACTTCCAGGGATCCAGGGGCAGCCACAGCTTCTCTGGGCACCCTGTGCCAGGGCCTCCCCACCCTCACAGGGAAGGATTCCTTCCCAATATCCCATTTATCTAACCCTGACCTCTGGCAGTGAGAAGCCATTCCTCCTTGTCCTGTCACTCCAAATCGTTGTAAAGATTCCCTTTCCATTTTTCTTTTAGGCTTCTTTGGGTTCTGAAGGCCTGAAATAAGGTCACCCCAAAGCTCCTCTTCTCCAGCCTGAGCAATCCCAATTCTCCTAACCTTTCCTCATGGCAGAGCTGCTGGATCCCTCCGCTCATATTCCAACAGCTTCATGCCCTGTTTCAGCCACATCCCTGCAAAACCCCCAGTAAGGCCCATCCCCACAAGGTGCCAAAGAACCTCAGTAAGCCCAGCTTAACACGAGATGATTGCCCAATTCCATGGGGAAACAAGGATACTGTCTTCTTTGCTCTTCTCTGGTGTGCTGTCCATCCCAGGTAAGGCAGCAGCCACACGGCGGAAAAGCTGGAAAACAGCAAGAGAGAAGCTCAAGGCTTGTCAGAAAAAAAAAGTTCCTGTTAAAAACACTGTTTTACTGTAGGACTCAGAGTCTGAGTTGTATGAACTCATTAACTGGGTACTTTAGCAGGCAGAGCAGTGATCAAAAATGCCATGAGGATTTTATGTAGGAAATTTAACAGGTTTTAAAGAACTTATATTGAAGAACTTACTCAATGCCCACAAAAAAACCAGTTTTATTTTACCTGCTCCTGCTTGAAGAGAACATGGAATCAATTAGTAAGATTCTTCCAGGGATTCATGGAACTCCCTCCTGCACTCACTAAACATCATTTAGCATGCCCAGCCTCTGCTTGTGCACACAGGGTGCACATCTGGGGATTTCTGATCACTCAGCTGGCACTGAATATTCCTCTGTGGAATAACTGAGCTTTTAGAGCCCAGCCCTTCAGGCAGTCCTGCTGCCAAACAGCCATTCCCCAGCAGAAGTGCTGCTTCCAGGGAGCTGCAGTTACACTGGGAAGGATGTGCTGGAGCTGGGAAGGGCCATGATATCCCCAGAAAACCTGGAAAACGGGTTTGCATCATTCCTCAGTCAGTGTTCAGAGCTTGCCCTGCTGCCCTCACACAGCGCAGACACTGCCAGGCTGCTGAACTCTGCTGCACCAAACACCAGAGCAATCCCTGCTGCTGCTGACTTCCCTCCCAGCAGCTCCTCAGCCACCCCTCCAAAGGGTGCCCCTTGCAAACCCAAGGTCCCAGTGAGGTGCTGCAGTTTGCAGCCTTCAAATCCCAGCTCTCCCCACAAATACCCACTGGGCAAAGAAGGCAACATGAGTCAAAATCAAACACTGAAGTGGGATCAATCCAGAACAGCCACAAAAAATGAGCCCAGAGCCTCCTAATCCCACTGTGAGGTTGTACCAAGATGCTGGTGTGCAGCAAACTCCTGAGGATGTTTCCCAATTTCCTCCAGAGCTCACAGCTCCTTATTCCAAGCTGTCACATCCAGAACAATCCCTGAATCAGTGGAGAGGGGAATCACAAGCAAGAGGCAATGGGCACAAGCAGAAACCTGAGAAATTCTGCTTAAAACAAACATTTGAAGGTTATTTTGCTGTTTGGTTGATCAAACACTGGCACCTGGACAGTCCCTGTCCTTCAAGATATTCCAAACTCAGATGGAGTCAGCTCTGGGCAGCCTGCTCTGAGCGGAGGGTTGAAAGGGGTGATTTCCAGAGATCCCCTCCAACCTCAATTCCCCTAAAATATTTCAAGATTCTCTGGCTGGCAAACATAAGGAAGAACTTCTACTCCAGTGCATCAGCAGAAACAGTTCTCCCCACTGATGTCAGCAGTGATTTCAGCAAACAGTGCATTGACTGTGAACCAAACCAAACCAAATTCCAGCTGACTGGCTGCACAAAACAATGATTTTTCCCCTTTCCCATCCCTCAGCACATTCTGGAGTGAGCTCTCCTTTGTTCCAAGGTTTAGCTTTGGCAGGGAATCATTGACTCAACAGGAAAGGAGCTTGCACTAACACAAACCAAGAAACATGACAGGGGGCTGGCATTAAATACACGGGAATTCCTGCAGGATCACAAATCCACCCTGGAGCAGACCCAGTGAGGGACAGATTCCTGACTGAGGATTACCTGTTTGACATTGTAGCCAGTCTTTGCACTGGTCTCAATGAACATCACATTCAGCTCTTTGGCTCTCTGTTCCCCTTCCTCTGTGGTGATTTGCCTGCACAAAGGTGGGAGAGAGACACACAAGGAACAGAAGGAAGAGTTAGAGATGGCTAGGAGTGAGTTGCTGCTCCCCATCCAAGAGGGTACAGCCCACCTCAGGACCCTCAAGCCTTCACTACCCCCAGGTGTTTCAGTTTGGGGTGAAACCACCTCAGGGAAGCTCCCCAGGGAACACCTGGAGTTGTGGCAGACGAGCAGCACAGGATGAAGCCTGTGCAGAATATCTGAGCCTCATCCACAGCATTCCAGGGAAGGAAAAATTTCCACACCCATACAGGGAGTTTCCCAAATCTAACAAAGGGAATGTTGTGAGGTGACACAAAAGGCTCCAGAAAGGCTCCAGCAGCAGGGACAGTGCAGCAGCTTGGGGACAAGCACCTGGAATTGCCCCTCTGAGCCCCACTGTGTCCCCCATTGAGTCCTGCTTTAGCACAACTTTCAACACACAGCACATTCAGCTCTGGGGCTTTCCCCTCACCCTCCTCTACAGAAATATGTCTCCAGCAATGAGAACACATCACAGAGCAGAAAAACCAAACCAAAGCAAAAGAGTCCAAAAATGAGAGAGAGAAAGCTGCAGGGAGAAAAAAAAAAAAAAAAAAAAAAAAAAAAAAAAAAAAAAAAAAAAAAAAAGCCCCACAAAAACAAATAAGAAAAAAATCCAACAAAAAAACAGCCACCAACTGAAGCAAAATTGAGTGGAATGAAAAAATCACCAGGCTGCACTGAACAGGAACAGGGCTATTTTTAGTGCAGCTTTTTGGCCTCAGAACTTGTCTCATCCCTGGTTTTGATCAGAGGATGAATGGCTTCCCTGTATTCTGCCTCAAAAATGTCACCTTTATGACACCAAAGGTGGCTCTGTCCAGCCTTACAAACCCATAATTTCAGCCTCACACAAATCCAACTTCCTTTGAAAAGAAAGGCAAGGCAGCTCCTGTTACTGACACCTGGATATTCTCTTCCCCATCATTCCAGATTCCAGCCCACATCAGGGCATTCAGCTCCCAAAATGAGAATTTCCAGTGCTGCATGGACTTCAGCTGTAGCTGCTTCAAACAATATTCTGGTATTTTTAATTCTTCCAGCAGTGCCAGGCCAGCTGTTGTGCACCATCAGGAAATACTCCAAGGCTGAAATGATCCCATTGGGCTTTCTAGTTTCACACAAAACTGGATTTTGAGAAGAATTAGAAATGCCAGGTTATTCAATGAGGGAGCTGCAGTTGTTCCCAGCTCCAAGGAGGGCATGGGAGAGGCTCAGTGGTGAAAATCCAGAGCTGGCTCACGGACAACATCCTGGATTTTGCTTTTGTGAACGATTTCAGGGACAGACCATGAGTTCATCACACATGGAATTTTTAAGCAAGATGAACTGTATGTGTTTTTATTGTATTCTTGAAGCTGTGAGCACCAAGGTTTAGGGATATTTCCAAAGTGCAAAGCACAGGACACCTCAAAATGCTGCTCAGTGAAGTAGGAAAAGCCAAGTGGAATTATTCCTGCTTTTCCTGCTGGGCATGAAAACTAAAAACCTGCAGGGCAAACAGCCAGGGATGCAGGGGATGTTGGGAAACAAAACCACCAGAATCACAGGAGAAAATCCATATCACAGCACATCCTGAAGGAATGTGTTACTGCAGCAGTGAGTAAAGCAGGGGTAAGAATTTAAGATGTGGGAATGGCCCACAATGGAACACTCAGATTACTCTGCCCGTCATCCCAAGAAACAGAGTGAATAATGATATTTAAATAAAAGCCAAGATTTTGCTGAGAAAACATTAATTTCACCTATAAATTGTTCTCCTTTGACCAGGAAAATCTGGTGAACAGCCAAAGTACAAGAACTTGATTTTTTAAGGCTTTATTTTGCTGTGAGATCCAGGTGGTTCCCAGTTCTACCCTCCTGAGGTGATTTCCTGTGCATCAGATCAAAATCCCCCATGGTTTCAAGCCCTCCCACATCCCCTGACACCCAAAGCCCACATTTCTGGGGTTTGTGAGGATGTTTCAGTTGGAAGGGTTGGAACTGCCTGGTTCACTCCATTTTCCCTTTGCCAGCTGCTTCTGGCACCACCCCTTAAAATAAAACCTTTCTTTATCTACACTGCTCTTGATACCTTCCTAAGGAACAAAAATCTCTGAAACATTAATCAAAATTATTGTTAAACAAACAGTCCAGAGAAGGATTTGAAATAGGAACACAAAGTAAAGCCTGTGCTCTCCTAAGAACCCATTACATTGGTCATTTTGGTTGTTGTGCTGTAGAATTAAGAGTTTTAAAGCAAAATGCTTCATGACACCTCCCAAAACATTAAGTCTGTGTCATTTTAGGAGTCAAATTAAATTTTGGGGTCTCTGGGGGAAGCTTGAGTTTTGCTGATCTGGTTTCCTTTCACACATCCACAAGCTCAGTGTGCTCTGTATGACATGAAATTTATACTGAGAGAAATTCATGCTTTTAGATCAATCCTACAAAAGACTGTGCTGCATCTTAATGAGGAGAAACTGTGCCATGAACTTCCAGCTGCACCTACACAGAGTGTGAGGGAAATTGGTGGGAAATAGTGAAAATTAGCTGATTTCCCTGCTTTTACAGGCAGCTTTTAGCCTTTACCTCAGTGTGAACAGGAAAATCAGACAAAATACCCCACTGAGAAAATGGTGCAGAGCCACTTAAATGTTTTTGGTTTTTTTTTTAGGTGGGTTTGTTTTGAACTATTTTTTGGACAGAAAAGGGACAGAAATGAGAATTTCCTGACAAGAAAAGGACACTGTGTTTAAAAGCAAGCCTTGTTTTAAGCCCAGACTGGCCCCAGCCCTGAGTGGCTCTGGGCAGGGCAGCAGGGCCCAGTTTCCCCCATTACCTCTTGTCTGCCAGGTCGGTTTTGTTCCCCACCAACATGATGATGACATCACTGCCTCGCTCTGTCCTGACGTCATCAATCCACTTGGAGGTTTGCTGGAAAGAATTCAAGTCTGCAAGGAAAAATGAGATGGCAAAGCTGAGGACAAAACTCTTTTACAACAGCAAAAATGCTCCACCTGGACTCAGGCTCTTCTCCAAACCTCCCCACCCCGCAACAATTATTCCTTGCCCAGATGAGAAAACAAGGAAGGGAGGGGGGAAAAATTTGTGATTTTAATGATGTTTTTGCAGCAGAGCAGCCCTGCCCTGCGCTGCCCCCGGGCCCCACTCACTGGTGATGTCGTAGACCACAACGGCGATGGTGGAGTCACGGATGTAGCTGGGGATGAGGCTGCGGAACCGCTCCTGCCCCGCCGTGTCCCAGAGCTGCAGCCGCACCTGCTGGGGCCAGCCCGGCCCACCAGGGAGAGGAGAGAGAGCAGGAAAACCCTTTAGGGAAAAGGCCACTCCCACACCCCACTGCAGCAGCTGAGGTGACCGTGTCATCTCGCCCCAAATCCAACCACAGCAGAGCTGCTTCCTGGATCTGTCTGTAAAGTGCTTTAATTCCTTCTTTTGCTTGACCAGAGATCCTGCTATTCCTAAACTTCTCTAGGATTTGGCTCCCACCTCATTACTGGGGGTAGCCAACAGTACAGCACTGATCTCCCAGGATTATGATGGGATCTCCACTGGACTCATAGCCTGGAGCATCTCTGATCAAAGCTTTTGGGGCAATTCCCACAGGGCAGACACCAGGCAGGAAAACAGCACCCAACCTCCAGCACGGAGCATCCATGTGATGGCAGTGGGGATATTGACAGTGGGGATATTCATGTGATATTGAAGCAATGGTAACTTAAATTCCAGCAGAAACTAAAGCAAATGTTACACACTTCAGGATTCAGGTCCTGCCTTCCAGAACAGCACAGGAGTCACAAAAATGCTGGGCCAGGTAGAGTTTGGCCCCAAACACAAACTGTTATTGTTATATATTATTATATATTATACATTATTATATATGACAGCTCCAAGGCCTGGGACTTGCCTGGCTGAACCAGTACTGCTCAAAAACTCCTCAAACACTCCAAACTAAAAGCTTTCCACACTGGGAGTGTCTCCTTTTCCTTTGCCCCACAATGCCTGAAAACTAGATTGCTCCTCATTCCCAACAGTTTTATGGAGGCACCCACAGGTTCCCAGTTTACAGCCACAAATAATCCCAGCAGGGAGGCAGAGCACTGGTTAATGAGGAGGCTCATCAAGGAAAACGCAGCTTCCTCAGGACCAATCATTGCTTGTTTAGAAGAGGAAGAGAAGCTGATAAAGTACAGGGCTGCAGTCAGATTCAAAACAACATCTTATCTACATCAGGGAATGTCGAGCTGATGCCCTGGGGCTTAAGGAAGATTAGGGTTTATAGTTAAAGCAATTAGCTCTTGCTTCATTTTGAAGGCAGACTTGATTACAGCAGCAGAAGTCAGGGCTCTTCTCTATCCCAGGAAACTCATGGTGAAAAACTGGGAGCACCTGGGCAGTGTCACAGCAGAGCTGGAAGAGCAGACTGATCCTGACAGCTCCTGGAATTCCCAAGCTCCCACAGCCGCCCTGGACAATGCTGTTACACTGGAATATTCACCATGAACATTCACCCAGGTGGTGACTGAACCACCCCAAACCTTCAGACTCGCAGGCAAAAGGCAACGGGAGGAAGCACCAAAGAGCTGGCCCAGGTAATCTGTTTAATTTGTTGCATTTATTAAATTAGTTTAATAGGTAATTCGTGCAGGGTAATGCTCTTTGAGGGAAGATCTCCAGTGAGCAGGTACCACACAGACACCCCTGAAGTCACTCAGGTTTGCTGCATTTCTGCAACTCCAGGTTTGTGTGCACCCATTTTAACAGAAAAAATACAAATAACCACTGTGGGACACCAGGAATGAGCCCAGCCTCCCTTAGGAACAACCTTCAGGAGGGGCTGAGCTGTGTATGGACCCCCCTCATGGACCTCTCCACCTGCATTTTGGGATGTCCAGCACATTAACAATAACTAAACAATTTCATTGTACCTCCAGAAGTACTTGAGCGCATCCCTTCTGCAACACGAGAAAACTTTAAACCTCTCAGTCACTAAGAACAAAATGAAATTATCTGCAAAGATCAGCCCATTAACTGAGAAATTATGAGATCAGCTGTCACTTAATTTCTTCTGACATAGCTGGGAGCTGTTAAGAACAGCCTGGACTGGCAAAATGTTTCCAGCTGCCTGGATGAACAGCATCCTGTACCTGTACAGTGGGAAAAATGATGCCCTGCTGCCTCAGGAGAATCTCCAGCACAGGCCACCACCTGTACATCTCTGTGCTCCCCAAACAAGCCAGTTTGACATCATTTGCACAAAACCAGCAATTCCCCCAGAACTCTCTCCAGGACTGGGAGAAATACTAGGATATAGCGAGGTTAAATCACAGCCTATTATTTGCTAAGCACTTCAGCTTAGCAGAGTAAAACAATGCCTGGTCCTCACTCTGAACTTGCTGGTAACAAAATAAAACTGGGCCAGAGCTTTTCCACCTAATATTTTCATTACTGAAATTTATATAAATCCTGATACTGTAGATTAACAAAACTTCTACCAGATCAAGTGGAATAAATAACAAGGAGTTACAATGAAATAATTCTCTTCCTAACTTCTTATCTGGTATTAAAACATCCATGTCAAGAGTTACAGAGAATTTCCCTCTAAGCTTGTTTGTTCTTTAGAAATTGTGGTTGTTGCATTTCTCCTCTTTCAAAAGCTCTCTTGTGAGTCTCCAGGTCTCTTTTCCAACAAAATGGGAATCTTGAATCCTCCTAAGTCACTCCACAGCTTCTGTTGACAAGGGTCTTGTCTTGTTTTACCTACTCTAACATTCCTCTGCTTTGGCACCTGAAGCTGTTACTTGTATAACCTCTCTCTTTACCAGAAATGAAAAAGAAAAATCATACTGAAGTTGGAAAAATAAAAAGACAAACCAGAAAAACAGTAAAGCTTTCCAAAAGCTACCAACAACCAGCAGACACTGGAATTCCCAATCCCTGCCAACACCCACAGGTGGCTGATGGGCTATTTTAGCTCTTTTTGGGTACCACCAGCACTTCCAGAGTAAAGATACATGTTAAAGGCAAGGTCCCTGCAGACCCTGGGCTCGATACCTACTTGTGATGTCAAAGACAATGAGAGCCACAGCAGAGTCACGGATGGAGCTGGGAATGAGGAACCTCTCCTGGCCGGCTGTGTCCCACAGCTGCAGCCTGATCTGGGAAATGGAAAAGTGTAGGGGAAGGGGAAAGGGGAACAGCAGGAAAATGGAGAACAAAACCAAAACTCAAGTGAAATCAAAATAAATAAATAAAAATAAGTTGCAAAGCAAAACCAAGGCAACAAAAGGAAAGTTCAAATGGAACAGAAATGTGAAAAGAGGCAGCAACACTTCCCGAGGTCTGGGAACATCCCTCCCTCCACAAACCCAGGAATATCACACACATGCCAACACCAGAAACCAGGAGAGCCCTAAATGCCTCCTCACAGCACCAGCTGACAAGGGAAATGCACAGCTGTGGCCCTGGTTCCTGTCTAAGATATTTGGTTTTTTGAAATTCCTTTCCCAGGGAAATTTCTGTAAACCATTTCGCTGGTACCAAAACACGTCTCTTGTTTACAGAAAATTTCAGAAAACCAAACATCTCAGGCACAGACCAGGGCTACACACAGCCAGGAATCAGGGATCCTGCCAGAACAGCCACACGAGCAGCTGGCCAGATGTGGGAACTCCTGACCCTAAAGGACCATCTTAGCCCGGCCTGGATGATCCCAGTGGAAAACCAGAGGTGGTGGAACTCCCAACAGCACCCACCCTCCAGGCTGGCTTCTCCTGCACTGCAACCCAACAAGGCTGGGAAGGTATGGACACACAAAGGAGGAAGAACTGCTCAGTCTGTCAGGAATGAGGGGAACTGGCACATGGATGTGGCTCCTGACAGCCAGGACTGAGGATGGGGCTTCTGGTGGCTCCAGCTCACTTAATGCCACACATCCCAATGCTGGGAATGTCACACTGCTGCCCTTCCTGGGAGAGGGTTTTAAAGAATGAAATTCTACATGTATTTCATGGAATCCCAGAATGGTTTGGGTTGGGTGGGATCTTGAAGCTCATCTCATTCCACCCCTGCCATGGCCAGGGACACTTTCCACTAGACCAGGATGCTCCAAGCCCCGTCCAACCTGGCCTTGGACACTTCCAGGGATGAGGATCCCTTCTGCTGTCTTGTCCAGGCCATGTTTAGAGTTGAGTCACAGAGCACAGGTACAATTTCAGGATACATTCATTGCTGTAAGGCCATATCAAATCCACCAAAGCACACATCCCAGCTGGAGACTCAGCATTCCTCATTTCCTGCCCAGAAATCAAAGCCTGTTGCAAAATCCAGCATTAACCACATCTGAGAAACTATTCCAGTGTCTGAATTTTCCCAGCTGGTTTGCTTTTATTTGTTCCCTCCTCTTATCTACACCCCACACCTCTGTTATTCAAACAGGCTTTACGGGCTCTGTGGACCACTTACACAATCAGGAAAGCTCACAATATCCCAACACTGGGAGGAAAATGGGATTTTTCTGGATAGCAGGGCAGCAGGTGAATGACATCCTAACTTACACAACCATGAGAAACACACGCCACTGTAACAGCACACATGCATCCACAGGTGCCAAGCAGCATTCCCAGGATCTTTGCCTTAAACAAAGGTTAAAGAAGGGCTTTTCTAAGAGGGAATCATTGGTGCAATGGCAGAGAAACTGGCAGGAAGCTCAGCACACACACTAGGAAGAGACTTCTTTGGAAGCAGCAGGCCCAAAACTCCACACAGCAGTGTTCCCTGCCCCCCACAGCTCTGTCACACTCCTCGCACAGCAGCAAAGTGGGAAAAAGGCAAATACTGGCAAAAACATGAGCAAACCCACAAATAACTGAGAAGAAATCCAGGAGAAGGGAGTGAGAGGTCTCTGTGCAAACAGGAATCTCATGCAGGCTAAATCCCAAATTGCTTTATTGCAGGTCAGAGCTGTGTTACCACAGGAGCTTCTTAGAAGAAGGAATGAGGTCTAATCATGAAGGACTTCAAGACTTGGAACACCAATTCCTTGGCTTTTTATTGGCCTCAGGAGCTGCACTGGATAAGCCACGTAGGTCCTTCCCAGCTCAGAATGTTCTGTAGTATCTGAGGTCTGCTCAGCCCTTTTCATCCTGACAATCCCAGAGGCAGAGCCTCAAATTCAGGGAGCAAACTGCACCTGAGCAGGTCCACACAATAGGCAGCACATTCCCTGGGATGTGGCCATTATCCAGCCCAAATTTTCCATGGAGGATTTTGACTTCCTGACAGAGGTATCAGATCTTGTACCAGTAATGGGATTCAACCAAGGTTGGTTCCCTGGAGGCTGCTGGGGGATTCCAGCAGCTGCTGGAGGAAGGGCTAGGGGGAGGAAGAGCCCTCCCAGCCATCCCACCCCTGCCCCACTCACCGTGCGGTCCTCCAGGTACATTGTTTTGGACAGGAAATCAATTCCAATGGTTGCCTGGAAAGAGGAGAAGCATTAGGAGCTGTGACTTGCCTTCCTGCATCCCCTTTCTGGCACAAACTCTCAGAAATGTTCACAAAGTTGTTACCAAGCTGGTGAAGTGATTTGCCTTCAATTGCCTTCAATTGAGGTGATAAAAACAAAGCAATCTGGGGATCTGCACCAGCTGCATTTCACAGCATTCCTCAACACTTCTCAGCTCCACAAGAACCTCTGAGTCTGGATTTTAATCCCAGACATTCCTGTATCTCCACACAGATTGTATCTGAGCTGGCAGCTCCTTCTGGCCAGCTCCAATTCAGTCTGGTAAGAATTACCTTGTTAGAAATACCCAAAAGGTAGAACAAATGGGATCTATAAAATATGGGTAACTGAAAACTAAAAAGCCACATTTATCCAGGCCTTTCCACTCCAGAATGTGCTTCCCTTCCAGTGACATTCAGCAGCAGCATTTCCCAGGCAGGTCTACATCCATTCCCATTGCTACAGCAATTCTAGCACAAAGGCATTTAAAATAATGCACTAAGTTAGGTGCTCTCCCTGCCACTCCAATCAAGGAGCTGCCCCAGCCCATCAGAACTCCAGGAAAGAGGAGAGAGCTCCTGATGTAACAGATTTGAGTGTTTTAGGAAAATTATCCCCACTCTTAAAACACACAGCTGAACGTGTACCACTGGAAAAGAGCAACACAGTTTTGGGAGGGAGAATTTATTTCTGGGAGGTCTATTTTTCAACCAGGCCATGGTTTATAACAACTACAATAAGCAATAAATAAATCTATGAGACCATCTTCCAAGAAAAGAAAGGAAGCACAGGAGAAGAAAAAACACAGGAAGCACAAGAGGATCCAGTTCCAGTGAGTTCCTGTCCTCAACTTCAAATCACCCCAATCTAAACCAGTAACTCTTCCAGGCTGAATTAAAAGATAAAGCCCTAATCTCATCTGCTTTACAGATATTTGAGACTCCCATGAAATACCTCTGAGTGCCTTTCATGCAATTAATTCTTCCCCAAACCTTCAGGCCTCTTAAGCATCTTCTGCTTTTCATCTGCAGCCTCTTCATCCCCACCCCCCTCTTTGCCTGCCAAGACTTCCCTGGCTTTTCCTATCTTTAGTCCTTTAGTCAAAAAATAGTAGTAAAAAAAATTGAGAGACAAAATATACCAATCTGACTTCTGGCAGCTCCATCTACACACTCCAGACTCGACTATTCCGACTGAAATGGAAGCTCTAAAGATAACAGGGACCAAGAATGCCAGAGGATGTTGGGTTTTATTCATTCTCCATTTCCTGAGGCTCTCATATCCATCTCTAGAAATCCTCACCAGCATCTTCCCATAAAACAGTGTCTTCCCCATTTTCCTCAAGGCTTCTCACAGGATCTACCCCACATCCAAAGGGGATCTAAACCTTGCTGCCTTTCTGGACACTGCCCTGACATCACACTGGATGCTTTGATTTAATCACGAAGCCTCATCTCCATCTCACAGCACATTTTAACCTCTTGACTCATCTTGAACTGACATCTCATGGAGATAAGGGCTCCCAGGCACCCATCTGAACAGCAGGGCATAGATTTATCTGTAAATATGTATTTAAAAAGCAAATAAATAGTATCACATACCTGGTAAGTATTGTCGAAACTGTCATACATAAACCTGGTGATCAGGGAGGTCTTCCCAACTACAAGAGAAGAGAAAAATTACTTTTGAGCAGCAGTGGGGAAAAAAAAATAATAAACAGCACTGCTTTGGGAGTGGCACTGATGTGACAGCAGCTGCCAATCTCAGGCCATTCCAGCTACACCTTCCTGGGAAACAGCCAGCTGGAAATCTCAGTCCCAAAATGACAGAGGCAGATCAATCTCTGCAGGTCCAAAATGAATCACGGTGATAACCTGGCTCTCAAATCAGGTGTGATAACAAAGAGCTGGTTGTTTGCTTTGGGCAAGCAATAAATCTGCTTTGTTACCCTGTTCTGCTCCTTATGTAATCCCCAACTCTGGGACATAAACATCAAAACAAAGCAGGTGATATCCCAGATGCTGTTCTGCTGCCTCTGGCTGCGTGGAAAAGCAACATTCCACACTCCCATCCCTCCTTCGTAACAAGATTTCAGATACAGAGCAAACTCTGGTGGTTTGCTTCAAAACTTTAAGTTTCACATCTCCAAATACCATCAAGAGACAAAGTGCAGAACTGACAAGAAGTGAAAAAACAAAGATAAAGCTCCAATTCTGGCTCAGGGAGGTCGAGGAAGCCAAGAAAAATTCAAAGGGCACAGACAGAAGAAGGAAGAGGAATAAATGGCCTAAAAAGGTCGTGAAATGATGAACACCGGTGAGGGTTAAAAACAGACTAGACAAATGCCTATCAGCCGCAACGCCAATCCTGCACTGGAAAGGCTGGGAAATCAGAAAACTTCTGGAAATCCCCCCAAGACCTCCAGTTCCGGGCTGGAGGAGAAGGTGAGGAGCAATAACCCCACGATGGTTTGGGCTGGAAGGGACCTTAAAGCTCATCCCGTTCCACCCCTGCCGTGGGCAGGGACACCTTGCACAGCCCAGGTGGCTCCAAGCCCTGTCCAACGGGCCTTCGACACTCCCAGCGCGATTCCGAGGAAAACACACCACTCATCCATCCATCCATTCCCGGGGAGGGGGCACAAAAGGGAGGCCGTTTGGGGCAGAAGGGAACCCCGGCGGGTGGGGGGAGGCCGCGGCCTGGGGGCAGCGCCGGCGCCGGGAGCTCCCGCAGCCCCGGGGCCGCCTCCCCGCTCGGGCCGCGGGCGCACTGCGGGCCCGGGGGGCGGAACGGAGCCCCGGCCGGCGGGGAAGGGCCGGGAAGCGAGCCCCGGGCGCCGCCTGCCGAGGCCTCTGGCCGGGCCGCCCCTCCCCGGGCCCCGCCGGGCCCGACCCGCGCCCCCCACCCCGAGCCCAGCGCGGCCCCCGCCCCGCCCGGGCCCCTCCCGGCTCCGCCCGGGCCCGGCGCGGCTCTCACCGCTCTGCTCGCCCAGGAACACCAGCTTGAACTTCCTGAGCGGGTTCCCGAAGTCGCCGCCGCTGCCGGGCGCGGACATGGCGGCGCGGGGGGGCCGAGCGGGAGCCGTGATGGGGACAAGGAGACAGCGCCGAGCGCCCCGGTACCACCGCCCCGCGCGTCACCTCCGCCGCGTCACCGCCCGCCCGCCCCGCGGGGAGGCGCGTCGCCATGGCCACAGGAGGAGGGGCCGTCACCATGGCAACCGCGAGGGCGGGGGGCCCGGCTGCCGGGGAGGGCGGTTGCCATGGCGACGGGAGGGGGTTGCCGCGGGGATGGGGAGGGAGGTTGCCGTGGCGACCGGGAGGCCTCCGCGGAGAGGAGGCTGCGGCTTGTAGCGGGATGTGCCCGGGCTGTAGCGGGGATGTTATAGTGGGATGTGCTCAGGCTGTAGTGGGAATGTCATAGCTGGGATGTCGTATTGGGATGTGCCCGGACTGTAGTTGGGATGATGTAGCGGGATGTGCTCGGGCTGTAATAGGGATGTCATAGAGGGATGTGCCCAGGCTGTAGCTGGGATGTTGTAGCGGGATGTGCTCGGGCTGTAGCTGGGATGTACAGGGGGAATGTGTCCGGGCTGTAGCGGGGATGTTATAGTGGGATGTGCCTGGGCTCTAGCAGGGATGTCGTATTAGGATGTGCCCGGGCTGTAGCCAGGATGTTGTAGTGGGATCAGAGCCAGATGTACCAGGACACACCCAGCTGTGTCTTGGCTGGACCCCTCTGTACTGGGGATGGTTGTAGCAGAATGGGTCTGGCTGTACCACAGGCACGTTGGTCTAGGATTGGACCCAGCTGGCACAGGAGGCATCCAGCCATACCTTGGATGGATCCAGCTGTACCAGGGATGGGCCTGGCCAGGATGGGCTGCACCAGCTCCTGCATCACCTCATCCCCCCCACTGCACAAAGACACCCTTTGCTCCGCCCCAGCACAACACAGAGCCTGCACCGGGCCACCGGGTGGGTTTATTGGTATCAATGTCACAGAGCTGTGCACAGCATGGGAAGGTGACAGCCACGCTGGTGACGTGCTCAGCTGGGGTCATCACACCTGCCCTGTCCCTGTCCTGGCACCCATGGGAACAGGGAGCACCTTGGGGCTTTCCAGTGTGGTGGTCCTGGAAGGAGCTGCAGCAGCTCTCACCACCATTACCAGGGCTTGGAGTGGGTGCCGGGAGCCTGGGGAGGAAAGGGGGACCTATGGGGACAGTGAGGGGCTGAAGGGGTGGTGCCAGGTGTGGCACAGTGGGGACACTACAGGCAGCTGGGGCCTTGGGGGCCTGCAGCTTAGCTCTCCTCTTTCTCAGCTTCCTCCTTCTCATCTTCATCATCCTTCTCTCCCTTGAGCTTCTGGCGAGCAAATTCCTCGATGACAATGTCCTCCTCGCTGGAAGGGAGAGCAGAGCACAGTGAGCCCACAGGAGGAGGGGAAACTCCCGCTGAGCCCAAACCCTGCTGCTAATGGGGACAGTGCAGGGATCACCCTGGCCCGGTCACCCCACTCAGAACACTTAGGCCACTGTGAGGCACAGCCTGGCCCCAGCACACAAACCCAGGCCCCATCACTGTGAGCCTGCATGACCCAAGGAGCTGGGCCTGCAGCTTCTGGTGGTTTTTTACACAATATTTTTCATTTCCAAGGGAAAACAAGGGAAGGAAAACAAAGGGCTGAGTTACCTCCTTGAGAAAGGCGAGCAGTGAGTAAAAGCAAGGGAGAGCAAAAAGTGAAAAGTAGAGGAGAAAACAGAAAAAAAGAAAAAAAAAGAGTCAGCAAAAGAGTTTCCAAAAGCTTGGAAATGTGAAATGATTTGGCAAAACCTACATGGCACTATGGTGGGTACAGACCAAGAGATTTCCTCTTTGGAAGTTTAAATGTTCTCAGTGAGCTGGGAAAGGGATGGTGTGAACGGAATAAGTGTGAAAGCCTAGTTTTCCAGGCCCCAAATCCCAGTGCTCACATCCTGTTGCAGGGTGTAACCAGACACAAAACCTTTGGCAGGGCCATGGCTGTTGGGAACAGATTTGGCACTGGAGGTTCCCAGAGGGAAGCAGCCCCAGATGTGGCTTCAGCTGGAATAAGCTGATTTGGGAGGAGATGAGGCCTCTGTTGCTGGGGAATGTGCAGGGGCACAGGGATGTGACTTCCAGCAGCCCAGGGATCTCTGTGTGGAGACCAAGACCATGGAGACATTTTGTCCAGTGATGGCACTTGTGGCTGGAAGACACTGCCAGCTGCTTCTGAGGGGCAGGGCAAGGCCTGGGCTTGCAGCTGCTGTGTCAAATAAGCCCTGGATGTTTGCAATACACATCCCAAGTGCAGGATCTGATCTATGCTGCTGCCTCTGGGAGGGGCTGCTGTGACACAGGCTCAGGGCTTTGAGACCTGGGTGGTTTAATCCAAGGATGTGACCTCAAGCTGGGATGTCACATCCATCTGTGATGGATCTGGTGTGTGCATTAGAGGGAGCACCTCTTTACCTTGGCTTAGCTGTATTCCAATGATAAGCACAGTGAGAAAGAGATGGGGAGAGAAAAGATGTGCAGGTTAATACAGAAGGGACATTTCAACTGACAGCTCTCCTCAGTGCTTGGGTGTTTTCCTGGGAAGAGGGACCCTGGGAAGGGTGCTATGGGGAGGATATCTCCCACCCTGCTCCAAGACACAGGGTAGGGTGGGTGCAGCACAGCTGGGCAGCTGTACCCATCCCATGGGAAAACTGCTCCCACCCTGCTCCAGGACAGCTGGACAGCTGTGCACAGCCCATGGGAAAACTTCTCCTACCCTCCTCCAGCTGTAGGACAGCTGTGCCCATCCCTCAGAGGGGCAGAGCAGGGCCCTTGGCACTGGGGCAGCTCCACCAGAATTGTTTTCGCCACCTTCCCCCTGAACCAGAAGTGCCTTCTCCCCACTGATTTTCAGTAGCATCCCACACACAACTCACAGTCATCAGGCTTCGGGTGCATGAGGATGACGGGCATCTCCACCCCAACATCACTGGAAGGAAAAGCAGCTCTGTCAAGAATCCTGCCCAGCACAGCCCCACACTCAGCCCCACAGGCAGCTCCCCTTACCTGGCAGTGAGATCCCCCAGGATGCTGCGGCAGCAGGAGAGAAGGGACAGAAATGAGCCAAGGCAGAGGAGGGGAGGTGTTAGACTGTGCTTTACACTGAGGTGGAAGATGGTTGATAGTAGGGGTTGTGGGGTGGGGGTCAGAGAACAGCCCAGCGACCCCAAAGGAGCAGGGCAGGGATGAGGAGGCCCACAGTGTGAGTGCCCTCTCATTTTCCTGGGATACAAAATCCCCCAGCACAGCCTGAGCTGATGATCCCTGATTCCCGTGCCCACAGAGTCTCACCCTCCTCGTGACACCACCAAGTTGACCTTCACTTTGTAGGACACCAGGATGCCCAGAACCTCCTTGTCCATGCCAGGTCTCAGGCTAGAAAAAAGGCAGAAGGGGACTGTGAGAGGGCAGTGCCGACTGCAGACTCCATCCCCTCCCCTCATGGCAGTTCCCAGGGTCTATCTGTGTCCTGTGACACGTGGCATGCACTGGGGTTTAGCAGGAGAGCAAAACAAGAGAAGAGAGGGGAGGGCACTCGGGTGAAGCCACAGAGCAGCTTCTGGAGGCCCCTTCCAAGACAAGGCCCAGCCCTGCAGAGGGATCCAGGAGCTTTGAGCAGCATTGGAACTGGGAAACTACATCTCTCCTATGGGATGAAGAGTTGGGTCTGTGACAATGTCACAAAATCCCTACATTTTCCAGCTGGATGGGGTGGGCTCAGGGGCCCTTGGTGGGAGCCCAGAGCATGCTGAGCAGGAGGAAGTGGGGGAAGGCATGGTGGGGAGCCCACACAGGTCTTACATGGTGGTGGAGGCCAGGTTGGTGTCTTCATGCTTGAGTTTGCCATCGAGAGCGAGGCCTCGCTTCTGGCGGTTAGCTGAGAGCAGGGGGGTCACTGAGTACGTTTTGGAGAAGGTGGAATTGGCAGCCACCGTCTCACTGGAAGGGTAGGAGAGAAGAGGTTAGAGCCAGCCCCAGCCTAGGAGTGCTCAGCATCACTGCAGACACCTGTGCAGAGCCAGCCTTGCCCTCCCCATGCAGCTGCTGGGCCATTTCCTCCTTTCGTTCCCTCCCCTCCTTCCCCTCTACAACCACTTCTTTTTTTCCTCCCCAGCCTTTGCCCTCTCCCTCCTCATTCTCAGGGGGGCAGAGGCTATGTCTGGCCTCAAAAATGCAAAGTGAGGAGATGAAGAAGCCCGGGAACAGCTGTGCACCTTCCCCAGGGACCTTCCCAGCCACCACTGGCTTGTGCTGGTGGGACACTGTCCCCGTTGTCCCTGTCCTCTGCTTCCTCTGCACCTGCTCTTCTAACCCAGAGATTTTTTGCTGCTTGGTGTAAAACTGCCACATCCTCTCTCCCCATCACCCTCCCATCCTCCTCTCTCTCTAAAATGCCACATTACATCTGTCCCCTTGTCCCTTACTTTATCTCCTCGGTGCACACAGTCTTCGTGTATTTATCCAGGGAATACAGGACCACGTCTGTGATCTGATCCACTGGGGACAGACAAGGGGGCGCCATGTTAGTGACGTGGCAGGGGTTCACAGTCCGCATCTCTGGCAGTGATGGGTGCTGGGACATGTCCCTTCTGCCCCTCTCTCACCTGAGATCTTAATTTTTTTCACAACCTTGTTGGTGGTGTTGTTGATGTTGACGGTCACCTGGATGGGGTCTCCATGGTAGTAGATCTGCAGTGGGAAGAGGCTCAGTGACGTGACCAGAAATCCTGGTCCCCATCCCTGGGTGGGGGGACAGTGTCCCTACTGACCTCCCTATCCAGGGAAGCTTCGAGGTGCAGAGGCTTGTCTGACATCATGAACTGCCGTGTGGTCTCGGCTCTCGGGGCCGGCCCTGTCTGCGCCGGGGCGAACTGGACCTTGCGGATGATGAGGCGCACGGAGTTCCTGTGGGGACAGAGGTGGCACCCCCAGTGTCCCCCACAGCCTCAACGAGGCCTTGAAGGGGTCACAGGGACTCTTTGGGGACATCACAGTGTCTGCAGCCAAAGGGTGAATGTTTCACCTGGCTCTTAGGATGTAACACATGGCCCACTGCCCCAGTTTTGGGCAGAGCTCTCTATCCAAGCATGGCACAGGGCTGACAGAAGCTCCTCAGCCTGACCTCTAAGATGGTCACCCCAAAAAGACCCTGTGGTTTAGTTTTAGGGCCAAAAAGGGGGGGAATGGGATCCCCTGAAAATACCTCTTGTGTATTTTCTCCTCCAGATTTTCAGCACAAAATCCTTTGACCTCGAAGTCCACACCACAGGCCTGGGGGAACATACATGGTCACTGAGCAGGAGGCGTTCAGAGCTGCCTAAGCTTTAGGTTCCTTTACTTCCTTCCTTCCTCCACTGCATTCCTAGAGATCCTGGTGCTGATCCTCCCTTCCCACCCCTCACCCCATGGGCCATGAGAATCAATTCTCATTTTTAGCACCCCACAGCTCAACCCCCTGCCAGGGAGGACGATCCAGAGGACACAGGTTGGGGACAGCAGCTCACCTTTCCCACATCATCTGGCCCAGGCTGGAGGGTGATGGAGCAGGGCAGGTTGGTGGCAATCTGGGGAGAGCAGGGAAAGAGAGAAAAAAGGGAATAAAGGGCATGTTCAGGGCTGAGCCCTGGTGACACCACAGAGCCACTTGGCTGGGAGCGGCTGAGCAGCCCCTACCTCAAAGGTGAAGGGGTAGGCATTCTCCCCGAGCTTCTTCATCAGCTTCTCCTGCAGAGGAGTGAGGGTTTTGGGGGCCTGGTCGGGCACGGGAGGGTACAGCTGGGTGGTCTGCACGTAGATGTCCTTCCTGAAGGTCAGGCCGATCACGTCCAGGTCATCGCGGCCGTAGCGGAAGGCGCAGGTCAGTGTCACGTACACTGAGCCAGGCAGGAGAGGGACCAGGGCAAGGGGGGGAGACAGGGAGGGAAGGCACAGGGGGTGAATAAAAAGGCAAAAAAAAAAAAAAAAAAAAAAAAAAAAAAAAAAAAAAAATTAAAAACTCTTCAGCAGGAATGAGGCTTCTCAGGGCCTCAGACACTAAATATGAACAGGATCCCTCATGTCCTTTGCTGCCGTGGCCCCAGTGGACAACGAGCTGTAAGGTGACATGGAGCAGCTTTAACCTGAGCACAGTCCCAGGTTGCAGCTGAGCTTTGAGCTGGTTCCATCCCCTCCCTTCATGCTCTATTTCTGTATCAATACCTTTCCTGTCCTTTAGGTACTCCGGGTCGATCAGGCAGACACCATCTGCAAACAAGCAAAAGGAGAAGTACCAGTGAGCTCCACTGCCTTGGAGGGTCTTTGCCAAAACACAGGTTTTTAAACCCAAATAATCCACTTTGCAGCTGAAGGTGACAGAGAGGAGCTGCTACCAAGGGTGATGCCTCCTCCAGTGCTTCCACTGGGTTGTTTTGCAAAGGGACTTTGTCCCTTTCCCCACTATTTCTCCCAAGATTATTTGCAGGAAAACATGGCATTTGCTCCTGTAGAGCTGCTCCTCCTGCTCTACCAGCAGCCCACAACACTGGGACTGGTCTCCCCAGCCTATCCTGTGATCTAATCCACTCAGACAAGGGGGAGCTATGTTGGTGATGTGGCAAGGGCTCAAGGTCCCCATCTCTGGCAGGATCCCCCCCTCAGTGCTGGGCACAGCCCCACTCACCTACAGATTCCACCGAATCCACATTATCCACATAGTCTCTCTTCCCCAGGTAGAGGGAAAGCTGTAGGCAGCAGATGGGAAAAGAGAGGAAGGAAGCAAGTTAATGTTTGCCATTGAATTGGCCCGAATTCCGGCCCTGAGTTGTGTCATGGAGTTTGTCACCAGCTGGACCATAATCAACTTTAAGGGATCATATCAGGGTATTTTTAAATTCCTGTTTTGGAAAATTGGTCCTGAAGCAGTATTGTGGCAGGTCCAGGAATCAATCAGATTTCAAAGGGAAGGCAGAACCAGCCTGGATCTTGTGGACAGATCCAGCCTGGAGGGATCCCAGAACAGCCTAAACCTTGTGGGCTGGCCACATTAGGGGATAAGACAGGTGAGGGGGACAGGGCACAGAGACTCACCTTGCTGTTGGGGCTGGTCTTCTTGAAAACTCTGTGGAGAAAACAGAAACAGATATTTAGGAATGTCTTGGACAAGGCTGGATGGGGAGATGATGGGCTGCCTTACAAATGTGGTGCATCACCATGAGCTATGCCAGGGTGTCCTGTCCCTGGGGAATTCCATGTCCTGTAAATTCAGGGCCAAGTCCAACCTGTGTGGCTGCCCCAGATGTGCTCCTGAGCTCAGGGTGACCATGGAGGAGCAGTGGATTTTGTATCTTAATGGCAAGTGAGAAAGACCAACACAGAGCTCCATGACACAGCTCTCCATGGGAGCTCACATTCCAGCCCCTGGGAGCAGCAGCTGGGTCAAGCTGGGGTCTCACTTTCCCTCTCTGCTCCTGCCCTGTAGTGCCCTGCTCCATCCCAATTCCAGATAAATAAATCAATAAAGATGCTTACTTTGATCCGTCTGCCATTTTAAGTCAGTGGAGGAATCACCAGGTGGAAATCTGTGGGGAGAAACAGAGAAAACACTGGATGAGATGCTGGGGAAGAGGCAATGCCAGCCATGGCCACCATCCAACATCCTGCACATCCCAACAAACTGCAGATCCCTTGGAATATAGTGCTGCCATCTTTTCAGAGCTCAGAAGCTCCAGGTTTGGCTTTGGGGTGGCACATGGGAGCTGAGCCAGATCCTTGTTCCCAGCCAAAAAGATGATGAAGTGGTAGAGAGAAAGGGAGATTGTTGCTCCAGAAAAGTAAGCGCAGGTGATTCCCAATGGAGCAGGTTCAAGACTGAGAAAGGCAAGAAAATGAAGAAAAGGGCCTCACAGAGTCTCAATTTTAATAGTTTTTACTATCTGCTGGAAACTGGCTGTCATAGCTCAGTGGTAGGAATGGGCTTGTTTTGTCCTGTTACTCACAGGAAGGTGAAGAAAATGCAGGGAGAAGGGTTGAGGGAAGCCCAACTGCCTCATGGAAAGAGGGATCTCAGGGCACAGGGTCCCTCTATTCCCATCCCTTTATACTGGGAGTGGGGCTGGAGATGCCCAGCCCTGCCCAAGCTCTGCTGGCTCGAGCCTGTGTCCAGAAGGATCCTGTAAAGATCCCACTGATCACCAGCTGATTCTCTGGGATATTAAATGGGATGAGCTCAGCCTCTTAGGGATAGACAGCTCTGACATGAGCACAGCTTAAGCCCAGGCAGGATTTTAAGCCCCCAGGGCACGTGGACAAAGTTGCCTCTGAACACAACCTCGGGGAAGATGGTGAGAGAGAAGAAATGGCCATGGGGGGTTGAGGGGATGATTCTTTTCCCAACAAGAAGATGAGAATATAGTCCCAAGCTCAAGATCTTTGAGGCCCTTGGTGCTGTGGGATGTGAAAGCTGGGAATCCTTGGAGGGTGAGAAGCTGCAAAGGAGTGGGAGAAGAGTTTGGCTCCCTCCAGACCTCAGGAACTGGGGATGAGGCAATGAAAGGTGGAGGGAAGAAGAGCTGAACTCCTGCTCTGCATCTCCCAAGCCTCAAAGAGGGGACTCAGACCCTCCCTGGCTTGGCTCAGCTGTCCCACACCACTGCCTGACCCCTCTGCCGTGTCCTTTGGCCACACTGGAATCCTTTGTGTCCACATTCTCCCCATTCCCCAACTGTAAACAATCCTCCTTCCAGAGCCACAACCCAGCACCACCGTCCCTGCCCTGTTTTCCAAACCTTCAGAACCCCGAAGCCCCGGCAGGGCCCAGGCAGCAGAGCAGGCAGCACTCACCTGGCAGGTGGATGGACAGACAGACGGATGTTCTCCTCTTCCTGTCCTAGCACGTCTCAGCGCCACCCAGTCACTACGGGCTGCTCCCAGCCCTGCAGCTTCTTATATCCCCCGTGGCTGTCCCTCCCCTGGCATCTGATCTCGCCCACTCAGCCCTGGCCCGGGCTGCAGGGGGTGTGTGTCTGAGTGAGTGCTCCGGGGAGAGGGACTTGCGGCAAGAATCCTATTAGTTGATTAATTGGGGAGACGCTTCATGAGTAAGAGTGGGCTATAAATACGTCGCTTGCTGGAGCCCTGGGAAAGAAGCTTAGAGGATTGGCAAAGGGGCTTAGGAGTAAGGTGATGGTAATTGAGGTGGAAGCTCTGCTCCTGGTGGGAAGGGGTGTGGATTCCCACAGCTGCTCCATGGCAAGGGGAGATGGGCTGGGCATGGGGTTGGATGGAGATGGCAGAGAAGGAGGGACCAGCCTGCAGTTCTCCCTCGCCTTCCTGGCTGGATAAGAGAAGGATGGAGGCACAAGCAGCTTCCTGCATGGCCAGCATGCCCATGCGGTTGCTCACCTAGAGGGGACCTGCCATGGCCCAGGGCACACAGGACACCCTTCCCATGGGGACACTGCTGTTCAAGATGATGGGGTGAAGGCAGAATTCACCCTCCCTGAACCATGAGGGAGGGACCAGCCACCCCTAGGGGGTGGGACACAGAGCTGCCATTGTCCCCAGCACAGCCTGCTCGGCCCAGCATCATTTCATAATGCCCAGGCTGGCCTCCCTGACCCAATTAAGCACATCATTAACTCCAGGTTTGCTGCAGCAAAGAGAACACTGTGGAAAGCCCAAAGTGACTCTACCTTATGGCTGCCAGGCAAGGCAGAATTCCCACCAAAACCCTATCCCAGCCACAGCCATCGTGTGGAAACTGACCCTTGGGAATGGCTTTAGAAGTGGTTCTAGGGATGGGGCACAAGGACACCCCAGGGTAGCTATGAACTGCTCCAGCAAGGCCCCACTCATCCTCCTCACCTTCATCCTCACTCAAGCCCTTCCTTTGGGGCTGCACTTAATTCTGGCTCAACCCAAAGAGCTGAGCACTGGCATCAGGATATCCCTGTAGGATCTGTGCCTTCTCCCAGGACCCTGCAGCACCTCAACAACATCTATCACCTGGGTACCAACCCCTCCCAAACACATCTGTTCCCCCATGGCCACTGGCAGCCATGCCCATGCCATGCCATGCCACGCCATGCCACACCCAGCAGCCCCACTGCCAGGGCTTTAGCTGCCAGCACACGCTCCCTGGGGCCAGGACTTGTGATCTCTTTAATTGCACACAGGAGAGCTGCTTAGGTTCCAGATTAACGGGCGCTATTTCTGCCACAGTCAGGGGGACACGTGAACTGTGACCTTCACACTGGCGGGTGAAAGAGGAGGAGGAGGAAAAAGGAGGAGGAGGCAGCCCCACTTGGACATCCACAGCCTGGCCAGGGCCCCCAGCACCGTGCCTGGGACACTTAATCCTGAGCTTTGTTTGTGGCTCTTTGTTACGCTCTTAATGAGAGCCCTGTGACCTGGGCCACTCACTGGCTCTGTATGGTCTGCACAGTGGTGAGATGGAGAGCAGGGCTCATCCTGGGTCCCTTCAGCTCAACCTAATCCCAACTGGGTGTATTCAGCCTTGCCCAAGTTGGGGGGCAGATAATTCCCCTCCCCAAAACAGTGGGGAGATGGACAGAGCCCACATCCTTTCCCAAGCTCACACTGTGCTCCAAACCAAGCACCAAGGAAGGAAGCAGAGTTCAAAATATCAGGGAAATGAAAGAGATTTTCTTCCATTTTCCCGTGTAACAAATGTCCAGAGGTTCCTTTCATCTCCTCATCCCACCATCCCTCCAGGTCCATGTGTACTGTGTGAAGCACAGCTCAAACAGCCATTTCCAGAGGGGCAGGACACGTTGGATGTGGGGCTAGTGGAGCATGGTGGGGCCTGGCTTCATCCCCTCTATCCCCTGGAGTGTCCTGCCTTCCCAGGGAAGGGTCATGGGGCTTCCTGCATCCACAGGCTCTGCAGGGAGCCTTGGTACAGCCAGAGCCCCCAGAAGTCTGGCCCTGGTGAGGCCACATTGCCCTCCCGACCTCACCTGTGCCCAGGTGCTGGCAGAGCTTCCAGGTGCCTTTGGCACAGTCCCAGCTCCATCTCTGTCACTACACACCACAGCCACCTTACATAAACACTCACAGCAGGCACTGCTGATTTCCCAAAGCCCCTCAGAGCTCCAGGTCTTCCTCCCCTGATCCGGATTAAGCGGCATGGATGGCATTAATCAGGAGACAGGCACCTCCACGCCTGCCAGGAATTACTGCCGTGCTGTTAAGTAACGGGAGGGAGCAGCACTGCTGGGAGTGGGGCTCCCAGCAGGATGGGTGTCTCCAGCCCCACACAAACCTGACACCTCTGTGTGTCCCCACAGCAGGTTCTGGGCAGAGCTGCACCCACTGCTGTGTGACCAGAGCACCAGCCCAAAATCAACTGGGTGATCCAACTTCTCACTGGCCCGGCCACAGGTTCCTCTTGAGGCCGGGAACCCAGGAGGAAGACTCATAGGGATTTTGGAACACTGTGCTGGAGGTGGGGGGAACAGTCCCTTAGCGTTGGCCCAGGGCTGAAGGAATGTCCTGTGGTGCCAAGGGTGGGGAACAGTCAGGAGTGTGGCTTGGCACAGCACTCCATCCTCATCCTCATCCTTATCCTCATCCTCCTCCAGCAGGAATCTACTTCTCCATCTATCCCCTGAGCAGCCCTGGAGCTGCCAGGCACCTGGACAGCAGAGGGTGGCTGCTGCTCATCTGTAATTAATTTCTGCTAATCACCCTGGCAGCCCGAGCCACCACACGCGTGTGGGCCCGCTGCCTCCCGGCCACGGGGAGTAAAACCTCTGGGCTGTATCCAGGACCTGTGGTGCTGTCCGAACCCTGTCCGGCTGGGAAAAGCCTCCCTCCTTCCCGGGAGCCCCCCAAATTCCCTCCCACCTGCAGGCAGGGCGCACACAGGGGTGGTGACATGAGTGCCACTGTGGGTGGCGGCAGCAGCTCCATCCTCTCTCTGCCAAGGGCAGAGCTCTGCTCCCCAGGAGCGGGCAGCTCAAGCCCTGCCAACAGCCCCAAACATATTTCAGGGGCTTTCTGTCATCCTGCAGTGCCTTCTCCCAGGATTCTGCCCATCCCCTGATCCCCGAGCGGGATGTGGAGGGAGCAGGTGGAGGCAGAGCGCGCTGCGGGGAGTGTCCCCGCTGTCCCCGCCGTGCCGACCCCCTGTGGCCGCTGCCTGGCCCCGGTAGCGGGGCTGGAGGAGGAGCGAGGAGGCGGCCCCGGGGCTGGGGGAGCACAGAAGGAGGAAGAGCGCGGCCGCCGCGGGGCAGAGCGAGCAGCGCGGCATCACCGAGCGGAGGGGCCGCCCGCGGGACGGGGACCGGGGACATCGCAGTGGGCACTGTGTGACCCCGCCCTGCCGCCCCGTGGGCAGCGTGGCGGGCAGGGGGCCGGGGTGACCCACCGGGGACAGCCCGAAAGCTCAGCTCGCTGCCCACAGCACCCCACAAGGGACAGGGGAGCCCCGCACGGCGTCTGTGAGGGACGGTGAGTGTGTCGGGTGAGGTCGGGCCCCTGGGTGCCACCAGCACGGTCTGGTCCCCGCCGTGCACCACGGCAGGATGGTGGCCCAGGGCCGCTTTTCCTGTGACCCTCCCAACAGGAAAGATGCGCTCACTGATATGCCCCCGTGCTCCCTGCAGGCTGGAGGAGTCTCCGTGATGAGGATCATCCGGGCCCCCAGCCTCCCCCAGCTGCCTCCCTAGAGCTCCTGCCACGCTGCCTGGCCCCATGAGCATCACCTCGGTGTCTCCCTGTCACCCGCCGGGAGCTGCAGCCAGCACCACGCTCGGGTACCTGCGGCCCGGTGTCCCCACGCCACCCCCTGGTGTCCCTTCACCCGCCCCCGCGGCCCCTGTGACCGCCGGCAGCCCCTGCTGAGCTGGATGAGGCGCTGGGACGGGGACACGGCTCGGCGGGATGGCGGCAGCAGGGTGGTACCACCGCGACATCAGCCAGGGCGGTGGCCGAGGAGCTGCTGGCCAAGGCCGGGCGGGACG
>NC_139801.1:5247965-5358813 GCF_965231275.1 Zosterops lateralis
ACCCCCTCTCTGAAATGCCACATCACCTCTGGCCCCTTGTCCCTTACTTTATCTCCTCGGTGCACACAGTCTTCGTGTATTTATCCAGGGAATACAGGACCACGTCTGTGATCTGATCCACTGGGGACAGACAAGGGGGAGCTGTGTTGGTGATGTGGCAGGGGCTCACGGTCCCCATCTCTGGCAGTGATGGGTGCTGGGACATGTCCCTTCTGTCCCTCTCTCACCTGAGATCTTAATTTTTTTCACAACCTTGTTGGTGGTGTTGTTGATGTTGACAGTCACCTGGATGGGGTCTCCGTGGTAGTAGATCTGCAGTGGGAAGAGGCTCAGTGATGTGACCAGAAGTCCTGGTCCCCATCCCTGGGGGGGGACAGCATCCCTACTGACCTCCCTATCCAGGGAAGCTTCGAGGTGCAGAGGCTTGTCTGACATCATGAACTGCCGGGTGGTCTCGGCTTTCGGGGCCGGCCCTGTCTGCGCCGGGGCGAACTGGACCTTGCGGATGATGAGGCGCACGGAGTTCCTGTGGGGACAGAAGTGGCACCCCCAGTGTCCCCCACAGCCTCAACAAGGCCTTCAAGGGGTTGCAGGGACTCTTTGGGGACATCACAGCGTCTCCAGCCAAAGGGTGAACATTTCACCTGGCTTTTAGGATGTGACACAGGGACCACTGCCCCAATTTAGGGCAGAGCTCCCCATCCAAGCATGGCACAGGCTGACAGAAGGTCCTCAGCCTTACCCCTAAGCTGGTCACCCCAAAAAGATCCTGTGGTTTAATTTTAGGGCCAAAAGGGGGGAAAGGGATCCCCTGAAAATACCTCTTGTGGATTTTTTCCTCCAGATTTTCAGCACAAAATCCTTTGACCTCAAAGTCCACACCACAGGCCTGGGGGAACATATATGGTTACTGAGCAGGAGGGGTTCAGAGCTGCTTGAGCTTTAGGTTCCTTTATTTCCTTCCTTCCTCTACTGCATTCCCAGAGATTCTGATGCTGACTCCAGCCATCCTCCCTTCCCATCCCTCACCCCATGGGGCACGAGAATCAATTCTCATTTTTAGCACCCCACAGCTCAACCTCCTGCCAGGGAGGATGGTCTAGGAGACACAGGTTGGGGACAGCAGCTCACCTTTCCCACATCATCTGGCCCAGGCTGGAGGGTGATGGAGCAGGGCAGGTTGGTGGCAATCTGGGCAGAGCAGGGAAAGAGAAAAAAGGGAATAAAGGGCATGTTCAGGGCTGAGCCCTGGTGACACCATGGAGCTGCTTGGCTGGGAAGGGCTTAGCAGCCCTTACCTCAAAGGTGAAGGGGTAGGC
Organism: Zosterops lateralis; assembly: GCF_965231275.1. Lineage (NCBI taxonomy): Eukaryota > Metazoa > Chordata > Aves > Passeriformes > Zosteropidae > Zosterops > Zosterops lateralis. The sequence continues at coordinate 5,249,285 of NC_139801.1, forward strand.
GTTCTCCCCGAGCTTCTTCATCAGCTTCTCCTGCAGAGGAGTGAGGGTTTTAGGGGCCTGGTCGGGCACAGGTGGGTACAGCTGGGTGGTCAGCACGTAGATGTCCTTCCTGAAAGTCAGGCCAATCACGTCGAGGTCATCGCGGCCGTAGCGGAAGGCGCAGGTCAGCGTCACATACACTGAGCCAGGCAGGAGAGGGACAAGGGGAAGGGTGGGAGAGAGGGAGGAAAGGCACAGAGGGTGAATAAAGAGGAGAGAAAAACAATTTAAAAATTCTTCAGCAGAAATGAGATTTCTCAGGGCCTCAGACACTAAATATGAACAGGATCCCTCATGTCCTTTTCTGCCATGGCCCTGATGGACAACGAGCTGTAGGTGATGCAGAGCAGCTTTAACCTGGGCACAGTCCCAGGCTGCTGCTGAGCTTTGAGCTGGTTCCATCCCCTCCCCTCATGCTGTATTTCCGTATCAATACCTTTCCTGTCCTTTAAGTACTCCGGGTCGACCAGGCAGACACCATCTGCAAACAAGCAAAAAGAGAAGTACCAGTGAGCTCCACTGCCTGGGAAGATCTTTGTTAAAACACAGCTTTTTAAACCCAAATAATCCACTTTGCAGCTGGAAGGTGACTGAGAGGAGCTGCTACCAAGGGGGATGGTGATGCCTCCTCCAGCATCTCCATCAAGTGTGGCTGGGTTGTTTTGCAAAGGGACTTTGTCCCTTTCCTCACTATTTTTCCTAAGGATATTTTCAGGAAAACATGGCATTTACTCCTCCAGAGCTGCTCCTGCTCTACCAGCAGCCTGCAACACTGAGACTGGTCTCCCCAGTCTCTCCTGCATGTACTTCTCCCTCAGTGAACAGCCCCACTCACCTACAGATTCCACTGAATCCACATTATCCACATAGTCTCGCTTCCCCAGGTAGAGGGAAAGCTGGAAGCAGCAGATGGGGAAAGAGAGGAAGGAAGTATGTTAATGTTTGCCATTGAATTGGCCCAAATTTTGAAGCCCTGAGTTGCGTTGTGGGGTTTGTCACCAGGCTGGACCAGAATCACCTTTAAGGAGTCATATCAGGGTATTTATTAATTTCTATTTCAAAAAGCCAGTCCTGCAGTTGCATCGTGGCAGGTCCAGGAATCAATCAGATTTCAAAGGGAAGGCAGACCCAGCCTGGATCCTGTGGGCAGATCCAGCCTGGAGGGATCCCAGCAGAGCCTAAACCTTGGGCTGGCCACATGAGGGGACAGGGCACAGAGACTCACCTTGCTGTTGGGGCTGGTCTTCTTGAAAACCCTGTGGAGAAAACAGACAGATGTTTGGGAATGCCTTGGACAAGGCTGGATGGGGAGATGATGGGCTGCCCTACAAATGTGGTGCATCACCAAGAGCTATGCCAGGGTGTCCTATCTCTGGGGAATTCCATGTCCTGTAAGTTCAGGGCCAAGTCCAACCTGTGTGGCTACCCCAGATGTGCTCCTGAGCTCAGGGTGACCATGGAGAAGTCAGTGGATTTTGTGTCTTAAGGGCAAGTGAGAAAGGCCAACACAGAACTCCATAACAGCTCCATGGGAGCTCACATTCCAGCCCCTGGGAGCAGCAGCTGGGTCGAGCTGGGGTCTCACTTTCCCCCTCTGCTCCTGCCCTGTAGTGCCCTGCTCCATCCCAATTCCAAATAAATAAATCAATAAAGATACTTACTTTGATCCCTGTGCCATTTTAAGTCAGTGCAGGAATCTCCAGGTGGAAATCTGTGGGGAGAAACGGGGAAAGCACTGGATGAGGTGCTGGGGAAGAGGCAACCCCAGCCATGGCCACCATCCAACATCCCGCACATCCCAACAAACTGCAGAGCCCTCGGGATACGGCGCTGCCTCCTTTGCAGAGCTCGGGAGCTCCAGGTTTGGCTTTGGGGTGGCACATGGGAGCTGAGCCAGCTCCTTGTTCCTGGCCAAAAAGGTGATGAAGTGGGAGAGAGAAAGGGAGAGTGTTGCTCCAGAAAAGAGTAAGCACAGGGGTGATTCCCAATGGAGCAGGTTCAAGACTGGGAAAGGCAAGAAAATTAACAAAAGGCCTTATAGAGTCTCAATTTTAATAGTTTTTCCTGTCTGCTGGAAATTGGCTGTCATGGCTCAGTGGTAGGAATGGGCTTGTTTTGTCCTGTCACTCACAGGAAGGTGAGGAAAATACAGGGAGAAAGGTCAATAGAAGCTCAACTGCCCCATGGAAAGAGGGGTCTCAGGGCACAGGGTCCCTCCATCTCCATCCCCATCCCTTTATGCTGGGATTGGGGCTGGAGCTTCCCAGCCCTGCCCAAGCTCTCTACTGGCTCAAGCCTGTGTCCAGAAGGAACCTGTAAAGATCCCACTGATCACCAGCTGATTCTCTGGGATATTAAATGGGATGAGCTCAGCCTCTTAGGGATAGTCAGCTCTGACATGAGCACAGCTTAAGCCCAGGCAAGATTTTAAGCCCCAGGGGCACGTGGACAGAGTTGCCTCTGAACACAACCTCAGGGAAGGTGGTGATATAGAAGAAATAGCCATGGGGGTGAGGGGACGATTCTCTTCCTCACAGGAAGATGAGAGAGTAGTCCCAAGCTCAGGATCTTTGAGGCCCTTAGGTGCTGTGGGATGTGAAGTTTGGGAATCCTCACAGGGTGAGAAGGTGCAAAGGGAGTGGGAGCAGAGTTTGGCTCCCTCCAGACCCCAGGAATTGGGAATGAGACAATGAAAGGTGGAGGGGAAAAGAGCTGAACTCCTGCTCTGCATCTCCCAACCCCCAAAGAGGGAACTCAGACCTTCCCTGGCTTGGCTCAGCTGTCCCATGCCACTGCCTGACCCCTCTGCTGTGTCCTTTGGCCACACTGGAATCATTTGTGTCCACATTTTCCCCATTTTTCAACTGTAAACCACTCTCCTTCCAGCCACAACCCAGCACCAGTGTCCCTGTCCTCTTTTCCAAACCTTCAGAACCCCAAAGCCCTGGCAGGGCCCAGACAGCAGAGCAGGCAGCACTCACCTGGCAGGTGGATGGACGGACAGATGTTCTCTTCCTCTCCCAGTCACTACGGGCTGCTCCCAGTCCTGCAGCTTCTTATATCCCTCCCAGTTGTCCCTCCCCGGCATCTGATCTCGCCCACTCAGCCTTGGCTGGGGCTGCAGGGGGTGTGTGTCTGAGTGAGTGCTCCGGGGAGAGGGACTTGTGGGAAGAATCCTATTAGTTGATTAATTGGGGAGATGCTTCATGAGTAGGAGTGGGCTATAAATACATCTCTTGCTCTGGGAAAGCAGCTTAGAGGGATTGGTAAAGGGGGCTTAGGAGCAAGGTGATGGTAATTGAGGTGGAAGCTCTGCTCCTGGTGAGAAGGGGTGTGGATTCCCACAGAGGCTCTCTGCAGCTGCTCCCATGGCAAGGGGAGATGGGCTGAGCCTGGGCTTGGATGGAGATGGTAGAGGAGGGACCAGCCTGGAGTACTCACTCACCTTCCTGGCTGGATAACAGAAGGATGGAGGCACAAGCAGCTTCCTGCATGGCCAACGTGCCCATGTGGTTGCTCACCTACAGGGGGACCTGCCATGGCCCAGGGCACACAGGACACCCTCCCCATGGGGACACTGCTGTACAAGATGATGAGGTGAAGGCAGGATTCACCCTCCCTGAATCATGAGGGAAGGACCAGCCACCCCTAGGGGGTAGGACACAGAGCTGCCATTGTCCCCAACACAGCCTGCTCAGCCCAGCATAATTTCATAACTCCCAGGCTGGCCTCACCTGACCAAATTAGCACATCAACTGTAGGTTTGCTGCAGCAAAGAGAACACTGTGGAAAGCCCAAAGTGACTCTACCTTATGGCTGCCAGGCAAGCAGAATTCCCACTGCAACCCTGTCCCAGCCACAACCGTTGTGTGGGAAACCCTCCCTTGGGAATGGCTTTAGGATTGGTTCTAGGGATGGGGCACAAGGGCAGCTATGAACTGCTTTGGCAAGGCCCCACTCATCCTCCTCACCTCCACCATCACTCAAGCCCTTCCTTTGAGGCTGGACTTAGTTCTAGCTCAACCCCCAGAGCTGAGCACTAGAAACAGGATATCTCTGTAGGAGCTATGCCTCCTCCCAGGACCCTCCATCAGCTCAACATTTATCACCTGGGTACCAACTCCTCCCAAACACAGCTCACCTGTTCCCCCATGGCCACTGGGAGCTGCCATGCCATGCCACACCCAGCAGCCCCACTGCCAGGGCTTTAGCTGGCAGCACACGCTCCCTGGGGCCAGGACTTGTGATCTCTTTAATTGCACACAGGAGAGCTGCTTAGGTTCCAGATTAACGGGCGCTATTTCTGCCACAGTCGGGGACACGTGAACTGTGACCTTCACACTGGCAGGTGAAAGAGGAGGAGGAGAAAAGGAGGAGGAGGCAGCCCCACTTGGACATCCTCAGCCTGGCCAGGGCCCCCAGCACTGTGCCTGGGACACCTAATCCTGAGCTTTTTTGTGGCTCTTTGTTACACTCTTAATGAGGACCCTGTGACCTGGGCCACTCACTGGCTCTGCAGGGTCTGCACAATGTGGTGAGGTAGAGAGCAGGGTTCATCTTGGGTCCCTTCAGCTCAGCCTAATCCCAGCTGGGTGGACTCAGCCTTGCCCAAGTTGGGGAGCAGATAATTCCCCTCCCCAAAACAGTGGGGAGATGGACAGAGACCACATCTCTTCCCATGCTCACACTGTGCTCCGAACCAAGTACCAGGGAAGTAAGCAGAGTTCAAAATAACAGAGAAATGAAAGAGGCTGCCTTCTTTTTTCCTGTGTAATGAATGGCCAGAGGTTCCTCTCATCTCATCCCACCATCCCTCCAGGTCCATGCACTGTGTGAAGCACAGCTCAAACAGCCACTTCCAGAGGGGCAGGACACCAGTGGATGTGGGGCTGGTGGAGTGTTGTGGGGCCTGGCTTCATCCCTCTGTCCCAATGGACAATGCCCTGGAGTGTCCTGCCTTCCCAGGGAAGGGTCATGGGGCTTCCTGCATCCACAGGCTCTGGAGGGAGCCTTGGTGCAGCCAGAGCCCCCATAAGTCTGGCCCTGGTGAAGCCATGTTGCCCTCCCAACCTCACCTGTGCCCAGGTGCTGGCAGAGCTTCCAGGTGCCTCTGGCATGGTCCCAGCTCTGTCTCTGTCACTGCACACCACAGCCACCTTACATAAACACTCACAGCAGGCACTGCTGATTTCCCAAAGCCCCTCAGAGCTCCAGGTCTTCCTCCCCTGATCTGGATTAAGCGGCATGGATGGCATTAATCAGGAGACAGGCACCTCCATGCCTGCCAGGAATTACTGTTGTGCTGTTAGGTAACAGGAGAGAGCAGCACTGGTGGGACTGGGGCTCCAGCAGGATGGGTGTCTCCAGCCCCACACAAATCTGCCACCTCTGTGTCCCCATGGCAGGTGCTGGGCAGAGTTGCACCCACTGCTGTGTGACCAGAACACCAGCCCAAAATCAACTGGGGGGCCCAACTTCTCACTGGCCCAGCCACAGGTTCCTCTTGAGGCTGGGAACCTGTCGCTCTGATTCTTTAGCCTTCTGATGATCTTGTTTACATACTTTCTAGTGGAATCTCTCATGCATGTACCATAAACAAAGTAGATTGTTTTCATTCCTCTCTGTGATGGACTTCTGAATTGACCACTGGAGTCAGAGAGGTGTTCCTCCTGTCCTCCAATCCTTGATCAAATTCCAAATCCTATTTAAACCCCAAATCATAATAAACTTCCCTCCTTTTCCTCACTTCAACCTGACGGGTGAGTGTGTGGTTCTTTTGTGTTGTGAAGTGCGACAGGAACCTAGGAGGAAGCCTCACAGGGGGTTTTGGCACATCTATGCTGAAGGGCTGGGGCAGGAGGTGGGGAGAACAGTCCCTTGGTGTTGGCCCAGGGCTGCAGGGATGTCCAGTGGTGCCAAGGGTGGGGAACAGTCAGGAGTGTGGCTTGGCACAGCGCTCCATCCTCATCCTCACCCTCATCCTCCTCCAGCAGGAATCTGCTTCTCTATCTATCCCCTGAGCAGCCCTGGAGCTGCCAGGCACTTGGACAGCAGACGGTGGCTGCTGCTCATCTGTAATTAATTTCTGCTAATCACCCTGGCAGCCCGAGCTACCACACGCGTGTGGGCCCGCTGCCTCCCGGCCACGAGGAGTAAAACCTTAGGGGCTGCACCCAGGACCTGCGGTGCTGTCCGAACCCTGTCCTGCTGGGAAAAGTCTCCCTCCTTCCCGACCCCTTCCCGGGAGCCCCTGGACCCAAATTCCCTCCCACCTGCAGGCAGGGCGCACACAGGTGTGATGACATGAGTGCCCCTGTGGGTGCCCGGTGCCCGCAGCAGCTCCGTCTCTCTCTGCCAAGGGCAGAGCTCTGCTCCCCAGGAGCGGGCAGCTCAAGCCCTGCCCACCGCCCCAAATATATTTCAGGGGCTTTCTGCCATCCTGCGCCGCTGGCAGTGCCTTCTCCCAGGACTCTGCCCATCCCTCATCCCCGAGCAGGATGTGGAGGGAGCAGGTGGAGGCAGAGCGCGCTGCGGGAGTGTCCCCGCTGTCCCCGCCGTGCCGACCCCCCGTGGCCGCTGCCTGGCCCCGGTAGCGGGGCTGGAGGAGGAGCGAGGAGGCGGCTCCGGGGCTGCGGAGAGCACAGAAGGAGGAAGAGCGCGGCCGCCGCGGTGCAGAGCGAGCAGCGCAGCAGCACCGAGCGGAGGGGCCGGCCCGTGGGACGGGGACCGAGGGCATCGCGGTGGGCACTGCGTGACCCCGCCCTGCCGCCCCGTGGGCAGCGTGGCGGGCAGGGGGCCGGGGTGACCCACCGGGGGAAGCCCGAAAGCTCAGCTCGCTGCCCACAGCACCCCACAAGAGACGGGGGAGCCCCGCACGGCGTCTGTGAGAGACGGTGAGTGTGTAGGGTGAGGTCGGACCCCTGGGTACCACCAGCACGGTCTGTCCTCGCCGTGCACCACGGCAGGATGGTGGCCCAGGGCCACTTTTCCTGTGACTCCCCAACAGGAGAGATGCGCTCGCTGATCTGCCCCCGTGTTCCCTGCAGGCTGGAGCCTCTGTGATGAGGATCATCCAGACCCTCCAGCCTCTACCAGCTGCCCCCCTAGTGCTCCTGCCACGCTGCCTGGCCACAGTGTACCCCGTCCCCATGAGCATCACCTCGGTGTCTCCCTGTCACCCGCCGGGACCTGCAACCAGCATCACGCTTGGGTACCTAGGGCCCGGTGTCCCCACGCCGCCTCCTCCTTCACCTGCCCCCACAGCCCCTGTGACTGCCAGCAGCCCCTGCTGAGCTGGATGTGGCGCTGGGACGGGGACACGGCTCGGCAGAATGGCGGCAGCAGGGTGGTATCACCGCGACATCAGCCAGGCGGTGGCCGAGGAGCTGCTGGCCAAGGCCGGGCGGGACGGCTCCTTCCTGGTGCGGGACAGCGAGTCGGTGAAGGGAGCGTATGCCCTGTGCCTCCTGTGAGTGCCTGCCCTGCCTCTGCCCGTGCCTTCTGTCTCTTGTCCCTTGCCTGCCTCCCTCTGTGCTTCTCCCTGCACTGCCAAAACCTCATGGAAGAGCCTTCTGCAGGGATATGAGTGGGGTGAGTGTGTTAAAAATGGGCAGGAGACAATGTTTTCTCCTTAAAATGCCTTTATTGATCAGCTCTCAAGGGAGTAGCTCAAGGGATGGCCTGAGCCGTCGCTGCTCTTCCTGGTTCACTATTGAGGAGGAGGGGCAATTCGGCTTTGCAGCTTCTGTCACTGCAGAGCCGGGAGTCCGCCCTCGCAGGTGTTCCCGGAACTCACAGGCCGGCCCGATCCAGGGGTATCCCCCCTTCTCGGGCACCCTTTAAGTTACAGCGAGGTACAAAAAAAACTGTTTACTAACACTTTAGGGCACAGCCAGTTCAGTACTGTCTTTTGTGGGTCCAGATCTTGCGTCGGCTTTTCTCGGCTGGGGACTTTCGGTGCTGATTACGTTCTGGCTCACAGCGAGGCTTCATGGGTGTTTCACTGATTTCCATAGGAAATGCCAACAGGAAATGCCGACGGGGCGCGCGGGCGGAAATGCAGACGAGGGGCACGTGGCGGCCGTGCCGGCGGTGGCGGCAGGGCGCGCGGTGCCAGCAGTGGTGGAGGACTCGCACCGGTGGGGGTGCGGGGCCGCAGCGGCGGCGGCCCCGCGCTGCCGCTGAGAACGCAGGCTTGTCGCGGTGTTGAAGGGCGAAGAGCGAAGCGGCCGTGCCCCGGTCTCCTCCGGGGAGCGCGGGCTGTGGTGCCCAAAGAGCAGACGTGCTTTTTGCCTCTGCAGGGAGACCACAGAGGTGGCCACACCACAGGGGCCTACAATCACAAACCATTCGGAACATCAACACACCCACTACACAACAACTAAGAGGACCCCAACACCCCAAACTTTCAACATATAACCAGGAGTTTGTGGGGTTTTTGTTGTTTGGGTTTTTTTTTTTTTTTTTTTTTTTTTTTTTTTTTTTTTTTTTTTTAACTCTATTTCTTTCAAGTGGGGTGGCAGCTCCCTGGCACTGGGGTTTTGTGTGATCCCTGGGTCAGGGCTGTGGAGCTGTGTCCTTGAGAGCAGAATGAAGGTTGGGCCCACAGCACTGCCCAGCACCATGGCTGCTGAATGGATAACCCCAAATCCAGAGCACACTGAGCTGTTTTGGGCTGCCTGCTGGCCTGTGAGCACCTCCCATGTTGGGGCTTTGGGGCTATGGCCCCCAACATGGGGCATCTTGCCATCCCCACACCTGGAACCAAGTGTGCAGCCCCTGAGAGCACTGCTGCCTGCACCCTTCCTGCTCTGCACCCTTCCTGCCTGCTTGTCACATGTCTGTGTGGGCAGGTTTGGCAGGATACACCCCCTTTCCTTCACTGGCCTGGCCCTTTGTGTGGGACAAATTGCAAATTTAGGCACTTAGGGGTGTGGGGCATGAGCCAGAGTCCAGGCTGGTGGCACAGGATGGTGACACGGGCAGAGATATGCAGTGGCCCCACAGGCAGCAAGGCAATGGCTCTATATGGCCAAAAGCCATGGAGCCACGGTGCTGTGGGTACCCCAGCGAGTGGAATCACGGCTGTGCCGTGCTGTTTGGAAGCAGGGGGACACTGCATGTCCTCCCACAGACCCCGAGCTGAGGGTGATTTATTTCTAGAAATGCTCACTCAGTTCCTCTCTCTGCAGAGGCGATGGGGTGTTTGTCTCAGGGCTGGGCCCCTGTGACGTGGGTGCGGACCCACACAGAGGACAGCAGGCAGCAGCAGGTCAGACATGGAAAGCTTCTTTATTTTCTGACTCCATCAACTTATATACACTTTGTACAGAAAGCCAGGATTGGCTCAAGAAGGTTGTGACTTCATGGACCTCATTGGTCACTCTGACCATCAATCAAGTTCTCCTCTCAGAGAACAACTATGCAAACACATAGATAATTTCTAAAAATACATATTGTTTACATGAAGCAGTGTGAGAATCAGGCTGCAAAGATTCAAACACTTGAAAGCAAGAAAAATCAGGGCAACAGGCCCCCAGCACTGCCACAGTGCCGTGGGCAGCAGAATGAGGCCTCTCACTTGTTCTCTCCAGGTTCCAGAGGCACGTCTACACCTACCGCATCCTCCCCGATGACGAGGGACTGCTCTCTGTGCAGGTGGGTGCATGGGGGGGTGCACCCCCTGCCCTGAGTGATGCCTCGAAGCTGAGCGTGGATGGGATGCAGCTGTGCAGGGCCCGGGGTGATTGTCCCCCTCCCCAGCGAGGTGGCATCAGCCTGTGGTTTGTTTTCTGCTCAAGCTTCAGGATGTGGGTGCTTTGCAGCCCCTCCAGCTCGGGGCCGTCAAAAGCTGCCTCCGCACAGCACAATGCATCCTGACACTGTCCCTTTCTGCCATGCACCCTGTCACAGCCTGGCCACACAGAGCCAGCCCCATGGTGCCTGTCCCCACGGGGTCTGTCCTGCCCTTGCTTCGATGTCCCCTCAGGGTTTCTCCTGGTACTCAGCTCTGCAGCCACCCTTTCTTCCCCCTAGAAAGAACATCCTTGGTGTCCACAGGGAAAATCCCTGTCTGCTGAAGGAGGCTGATGTCTCCATGGTCCTCCATGCTCCTCACCCCATGGCTCCAGTGTGCAGCTGGCCCTTCCCACTCACCACGGGCACATTGTGAAGGACAGACCCACTGGACACAGCAGTCTGGGGCTGCCCTGGCAGAGGAGGGGATGTGATGGTGCTTCCCCTGCTCTGTCTCCTCAGACCATCCAGGGCATCCAAGCCAAGTGTTTCCGCACCCTCTCCGACCTGATTGGTGCCTACCAGTACCCCAACAATGGGCTGGTGACCCCCCTGCTGCACCCTGTGCACGGGCCGAGGCCGGATGAGGACTCGGGTGAGCTGGGGAGTGGCCAGGGGTTATTCCAGGCTGGGAGCAGGGAGGGTCCCGCTGAGCTGGTGACTCTGCCCACAGACAGGGAGGATGCCCGAGGCTGGGGACACACGGTGCCATGTCCCAGCGCTGGCCCCTCCAGCTGGACCCACATCCCGCAGCAGCTGCACTAGAGGCTGCAGGAGCAGGTCCACAGCAGGTAACGAACCCCTGTCTGCCCCGGATGATGGGATAGTCATGCCCGGGGGGATCTTTATGTTCACCCCTCTCCCAGCCTGGCCAGTGACTTCATGGGCTTCATGGCCAAGTACCTGACCCACCATGTGCAGGACCTGGAGGCTCTGTGCCAAGGGCACCCGCAACTGCGGCACCTCAGCACCGCCCTCGCCACTGCCTGCTGGACACTGCACAGGTCAGTGGCCTGGGGACAGTGGGGCTGGAGCAGGGCCACCACCTGGGGCCACCACCTTGTCCCCGTCCCCTTTCGGTGGCTGAGTGTCGCGTCAAGACACGGGAAACACCCACACCACCCCTCTCCTCTCCTCTCCTCTCCTCTCCTCTCCTCTCCTCTCCTCTCCTCTCCTCTCCTCTCCTCTCCTCTCCTCTCCTCTCCTGCAGTGAGATCGACTTCATGCTAGTGGGTCTGGAGAGCCTGGCCACGCCCCTGTGTCCCCTCACAGCCTGGCCAGGGAACAGGTGAGTGCCCCCACAACTCCCAGGGGCCTCCACATCTTGTGGTGCAGCCCAGATCCACAGCGAGGAATCCACCAGTCCAGTGACACCGTGCTGCTCCAAAATTATGCATCCTCCCCTTCAGGGTTTCTTGAACAGTGATCCAGACCTGGAGCTGCTCCTCAACAAGATCTCCACTGTCAACTACCTCCTCTCTTTGCTGGAGAAGGAGGTGCCTGACCCCAGTCGTGGTGCAGGGGGAGGCACAGCTACCCCTCCCCTAAATTAACCCCTCTGTCAAACCAAGCTCTGGTGGCAGCATGGCCCAGGGCTCACAGCTGGCCCAGTGTCCCCAGCACACTGCCTGTCTCTCTGGCAGGTGCTCAAGTCGCTGCAGGAGATGGTGACAAGGCACAACCTGGCACTGCCCAGCATGGCCGTGGCCCCTCTGCCAGCTGCCAGGCCCCTGGCCGTGCAGAACTTCGAGGTGAGGCTGGGGACACAGAAGGACCCCAGTGTCACTGCTGGGCAGATGTCCTGGGTTGCAGTGTAGGATGTACACAAAGTATTTATTCTATCACCATCTTCATGAACTGTTGAAACCAGGTGGGGCAGTGTTCTTCCCAGGCCCCCTTCCTTTGGGCTGTCTTCTGCTAATAGCCCATCAATGCCTTGCCCATGACTCATAGGTAACTCCCTCCAGGGGTTATCTCTGTGTAATGGGCCATCAAGGACCCACTTCATGACTCATCATCCCATTGTGAGATGCTCTGCCCAGGGGGAGGAGCCAAGCATTCTCACCTGGATATAAGCTGGGATTTGGGACAGTACATGCAGCCCTTACCCACTGGATTCCCAGAGGACCAGAGCTACCAGACCTTTCTACAGGATCACTGTTTCAGGAAGACCACCTCATCTGGACTGCTTCCACCATCCTGCTCAGGTTGTATTCTGACTCTGTCCGTGGTCTTTTGTGTTATTGTATTTATTTAATTTTATTTTACCTTTTTACCTTTCTTCTTATTAAATTGTATTTCTGACTTGGAGCCTCTCACTCGTTTTGCTTTCAAACCACGACAGCAGAGCAGGTGTGGGGACAGCTCCAGAGCCACATCCTTGTGTGCAGGTGAAGGTGGGGAAGTCCCAGCATGCGGCCCTGATGGTGGATGTGGAGTCGGGGACAGTGACTGTCACCAAGCAGGGCAGTGGCTCCCCGGAGGAGGTGATCCCACAGGATAAAAGTAAGGGGCTGCTGCACTCCTGCTGGCTGCCGATGGGATTCTTTGGGGCTGTAGGGTTCCCTGCCATCAGCCTGATGCCACGGGGATGGGCCACATGCCCTATCACACCCCAGCCCCCATCTGACACTGCCCTGTGGTGGGAGGTGGGGGCCACCATCACCCCCCTGACCTCCATCATTCAGTCCTGCAGCTGATCAAGTACCAGTGTGCAGAGCAAGGTGAGGCTGGTGTGTGCCTGTGAGAACCAGAAGAGCCTGAGCAGGAACTTCATCTTCCCCAACGCATGGGTGAGAGGCACCGGCTGTGCCCACGGAGTGTCCTGGGGGAATATGGAGCCTTTGGAAATATGGGAAGCAGCAAATCAGTGGTCTCAGGACTGAGACCACCCCTGCAACCTGGCTCCTACAGCTGGGGGTGATGTCCACCTGATCCTGGGGTGCTGTGCCCCGCATCTCTCTAAGACACCCTCACCATCCTGCAGAAGTGAGAGGCTCTTTGCTAGCTGCTGCAGCTGATGAAGATCCAGCATTCCAACTTGGATGAGCCCAAGATCATCTCAGTGTATGTTGGGATGTAGAACATGGGTAAGGGACCAGGAGAAGGTGACCTTGTCCTGGGAGGTTGTTGTGGCTCTTAGGGAGCCTGCCTGGGTTTTGGGAGGTGTCTCAGGAAACCTCAGGTCTGAGGTTGTCAGTTTGAGGAGGAGGCTGGAGAAGACACCAATCTGGCTGCCATGGGCTTTATCTGTCCTGTCATGATCCACTCACTTGGAGGGTGTTGGGGAGACAGAGGAACAGGAGTATCATGAGAGTTTTGGGCTGTAAATCCCAGCAGCAGTCTGGGGTGCACACAGCTGATCCATGGGGCTGGCACTCTGCTTCCCACCCCCGGCAGCTCCTGGAGACGGGCAGGGCCTGTGCTGGAGAGGAGCTGGGGAGCCTGGCATGTCCTCTCTGTGTGACCAGTGTCCCTGCCCGCAGGCAGCATGCCCCCACCCTGCTCCCTGGCCTCCTGGCTGACCTCGAGGGGCTTGGGGCACACACAGGACGAGACCACAGCCTGCATCCCCCACGACATCTACATCATCAGCACCCAGGAGAACTCCCTGGGTGACCGCAAGTGGGTCGAGTTCCTCTGCGCCTCCCTCAAGACCCTCATGGCCATCAACTACCGAGTGGTAACGGCAGGCACAGCCAGGCCCCTGACAGGCCTGGGGGGCTGGGTACCAGCAGCCATCACTCCACAACTCCTACCCTAACCCTCAGATCCTCCCCCACCCCAAATCAGCCCAGGGAGCATCCTGTGCCCCACAAACTCCATGAGTGCCATCCCCAGGAGTCAGGGATAGGTTGTTGACCTACCTATGTGTCCAGCCCCATCCTCTGTGGCTGTGGGGCAGGATGGGGGCCAGGCAAGCTCACCCCCTGCCCCACCACAGGTGGCCCTGCAGTGCCTATGGAGCATCAAGATCATGGTGCTGGTGAAGCTGGAGCACCAGTGGCACATCAGCCACGGCCATGCCTCCAGCGTGAAAACCAAGATCGCCAACATGCTGGGTAGGGAGGGGATGGGGCAGGGAGATGACCCTGAGGGAGGGGACAGCCTGAGGGTCAGGACAGGACCTCTGGGCTCCCCCAGAGCTCAGTGGTGGCACATCCCTGCAGGGAACAAGGGAGCTGTGGGCATCTCCTTCCTTTTCAATGAGACCTCCTTTGGCTTCGTCAACTGCAACCTGACCTCTGGCAGTGAGAAGACCCACAGGTGATGCAGGGGATGAAGAGGATCGGGCTGCCCTGGGGCAGGTGGGTGTCTCAGGGAGCTGGAGGAGTCTTGCGGGGCTGTGAGGCTATCGCTATTGTATTAGGGATGGCTGAATAATGACACAGACTCCAAATCTTCTCAGAAGGCAAAAAGCATAGTTTATTAGAAATCACATCTTTTATAGACTGTTCCGAGACAGCTGGACATGATTGGTCACTACTTTTTGGCCGCAAAGACAAGTTGGTTGATTTTGCCAACTGCAATAACTTATGACTGGGCAGATGATAAGCAATCTGCCCTGAAAAGTTTTGCAGTGCACTTTGCAAAGGAGCGCTGTTAACAAAGCTCCATTCAAAGTGTTCCTGCTGTACTGGAAGAATAATTTTTGCAGGATCAACTGCCATTAATTACAAACACCATTGATGGCATTTGATTATCAAAACAGTGATCAATTCAAACAACGTGGGTGCTGTCTTTTTCGGTTGATGGGGCAAGAAGACCCATTCCAAGATGTGCAAAGGATCTGACCATTTTTCACTCCATTGGCCAATGATACCTGTAGGATGAAAATCTGGATTGGTAATGAAAACAGTGATATCAATGGAGGGATCTACTCAATGAACCTGACAAGCAGAAACAGCTTGTTTGACTTCCTCCAGCACCTGTCATGCCTCAGGAGTTAATTTCCGAGGTGAATTCAAATCAGGGTCCCCCTTTAAAATGTTGAACAGTGGGGACAATTGTGTCATGGCTTCTTTGGCCACCTAATAACTAAGTTTATTCAGTGTAATTAAAGCTTGAGCTGCAACCACCCCAGGTGCTAAAGAGAATGCAGAAATAATAAAACTAGATCCCCAAAAGTCTGCATTATCCCAATCATCACAAATTAAAACACACCCTTTGGTAACTGCAAAGGCACATTAAAGGCATGTGAGATATTACATGAGGTATAATTATACCATAAGCTTGCATTTCTATATGTGTCTAATGTCTCTCAGGGAAATTGAAATAAATGATCGTTTTAAAGTCCAAATAATTGAAACTCAGGAAAAAGTCCATCAGCTGAAGATGTTGATCCTTGACATCACTGGATGTCTTCTTTAATCCTGAAACAAGGAATAACTGAAGAAGATTAGTAGGAGCACAATACCATGATGTTGACATAGGGCTTTTGTTGTCAAATTGTCTCTGTAGTTTCCAGACATAACTATGTCTTGGCAGTCCCTCTTCTGATCTTGTTCAGGACACAAAGGCTGTACAATGATTTTCATTTTCCCTGGGCCTCATTCTTTGGAGGTGATCGGTGTCTGATCGAATTGAACAGGTGACTGCTTTGAACCTGCTGATGATAAAACATAGACATATCTTCTCCTTAAGTTAATAAATCAATTAGACTTTGCTGTTGTTACTCAATTGTGGGAACCCTAAAAACACCCTCAGGGAAACTTCCAGGCTTTGCCCTGGGAAGATTTACCATAGAGTTCCCTGCCTAGGCTGAAAGAGAATACTTCCTTCATGGTGCCTTGCAGAACTACTGCCAATCTATCTTGGATTGCTTCCCTCATTGGTCACTTAACCCTGCCCTCCCCAGTTGTTCATCCCTCAGACCCCTCTATAGGTTGCCTTGCCCTTTGTACCGCCCCTGTGCCCTCAGATCATTGGCCACTGACCCCTAAGCAGCACATGGTCTGTGTCTTCTGCCCATGATCCCTTCAGCATGCTGAAATAAACCTTGCTGGAATATATCATGCAGGAGGCCCTTCCTGTCTTTCCTCTGTTGAGGCATGTATGTGTGCATGGACTTGAAATGGCTGGCCTTGTGACCTGCTCTGAGTGGCTTCTGAAGGAGACGCTTCGAGAAGGTAGCAGCATTTCATAATGCACAATGCTACACTCAATTGAAATTTAGATTTGATAACTCTTTTTCCAAATTTCTCATATAAATGTTGCATTATTCAAAATTATCTGTTGTCTAAAATTCTAATGTACATCTTGCATTATTCAAACATTCTTAAGGCACTAAATTCCCCTTCTTTTTTTTTTAATGAGATGTATGTCTGTGATTATGAATATGATAAAATATCACAAGGCAAAATAATACATATAACAAACAAAAACTTATAGTAATCAAAAACTAGTCAGATAAGAAACATAATAACACACATGGAATTAAATGAGTACCAATCACTAAAGTACTGTGCCATCATCCCAGAATCTGCGACAGCTGAAAAACTGTAAATCAATGAGGAATTGGACAATCATCTCTGGATAATGATCTCCAAGCTCATTCTAAAAACAGATTCAGCTGCCATACTGATAGGGTCAAATTGCCAAGTCAAAGTGACTGGATTATTGTTTTGATGCAGAAAACATCTAGGCCTGTTGGCAAAATTCCCATCCAGAAAAAGCGAAGGCTTTGCCACTGCCCAAGCTCTAACTGGGAGAGAATTCCCTAGACATATTTTAAAACAAGGTTCTTAAGAATCTTGGGGTGAAAGACTAATTTAACTATCTAATAGCTGGTCTCCTCCGAAATTCTTTCAGGATAGGGATGCTTTGAACTCAGCAAACTGTTGGAGTGGCTCTGTAACCAGAAGTGGAACTGCATCACAATATCAGTTCAGAGGAGGCCTTCTACAAAGCTCAGATAACATTTCTTGGAACTCTGAAAAATACTTAAAAATCATGAGACAGCACTGGGTCAAACCACCGAGCCAGTGATGAGACTAGCATAAGTAACTAGAAAACAAAGAAAGGTCCTGGAATGACATGGGTCTTGTAGATAATTACACACAAAGAGATGGTAAAGTATATGAGAAGCCAGCTATAAATACACTAATAACATCTTATAAATAATACTTATTATAAAAGCAATAAACTCACATCATGCAATCAATATATCAGTAGCGCCCATCTTAAAAAGTCGAGAGAACACTTTTCTAAACAGTCATGTACTTATGACCTTAAAATGAAACACAGCAAAACACTAAAATAGTGCACAACCAATGACAGCTACTATATAGAATCATCACTGACTCCTAATAGCATAAAACTTAACAGTACTTTGACCTAAACATAGTGAAACTTAACTGTGTTTGATTCTATCACCTTTTAGTTTACATTAATAGTTGTAAAAAAATAAAGCTGTCTTGAGAGGAGGGAGGGTGGCGCAGGGGAAAGCCAAGCGAAACTTGAGCTGCTGTCCCCTCGGCCCCCCCACAGCTGCTCTCTTCAGCCACCTCTCTCAAGCGGAGTCAGCTGGCAGCCCCCCTCCCATTGCTCCTGGGGGAGTAGCGAGGGCTACGCCAGCTCTGCATGCCTGGCTCAGTAATTTTGCTCTCCATTGGCACTGTAGCGGCGGCGCCTCCACTTGCATTGCCTGCAGCGCAGCATGGGGGGTGGGGGCGGGGGGGGGGGGGTGAGCATGGAGAGAGAGAGACCCTGGCCGCCACCACCCCACATCCGCTACAGGGAAAACAACAAACTGTCATGCAGCACCCACGTTTGCAGAGACCAGATCCACAAATCTGGACTGTTCGCCCAGTGGCAGTGGTGGAAGCCACATGAATCTACCGGGGCTCACTTGGCTTGGCCTGCCACAGCCCTATTGGGGCTGCTGCATCTCCATCTCCCCCTGCCCCCAAACACCCATGAGGGGAAAAGAACAAAGAGAAAACACAGCAAAACAAACCCAAAGAATCACACATGGCAAACATTAAAACAGATATAGGAAAAGTTAAAAGGCACAAGGCACTCATAGGTTGAAACTCTGGCCTCTACAGCCCCCCCGGGCCAGCTGCACCTCCACCTCCCCCCAGGCTGCCAGTACATCCCACCCCCAGAGGTTGAGTGGAGCTGCAGAGACATAAGGCTGAATTGCAGCTGCCTGTCCTTCTGTGTTTCTGACCAGCAAAGACCATTGGCCTACAAAGGCCTGCATCGTTCCTCCCAACCCTGCGATGGCTGATCCTATAGGAGCCAAAGGCCACGAAGGAGGCCATGCAGAGCAGGAGATGATTGTCACATCAGCGCCTGTGTCAATCAAACCTTGAAGCTGGATCTGAGGTGGGCTGGCACTCGGTAGAATCAGGGTACACATCATCTGTGGTTGCTGATCAAGTGGAGACTGCTCTGTGGCCATTTGCGATGCAGAGAGAAGAGGGGCCGGGGAGGCGAAGGGAGGGGGACGCTCGGCAATTTCCAGCTGCCGCTTGGTTAATGAAGCCTTCACAGAAAGCATGATCTGTTCCTCTGTAGAGAATCAGTTCTCCAGTTTTGGAAAACCCTTCCCAGTGGCCCACCTAAGCAGTGGTCTGTTCTGGATAACAGACTCTAGCTTCGCTGGGGGCCATCCCAACCAGCTCAGGGCCAGTTCTCTACCCATGATCATAAAGATCAGTACCTCTCCAGGAGGACGTGGGGAAATTTCATTCTTCAGTCTTGGCTGCAATGAATGTCAATTTCTTACCGTGGTCAGTATTGGCTGCACTTCACACCGGAATCACCAGATGTTGCTATTGTATTAAGAATGGCTGAATAATGACACAGACTCCAAATCTCCTCAGAAGGCAAAAAGCAGTTTATTACAAAACATGTCTTTTATAGACTATTCCGAGACAGGTGGACATGATTGGTCCGTCAATCAACACCTCTCACCATTATTGGCTAATTAGAAACAACACCTCTTCATAAACATCTTGCAAGTCAACAAGTGCAAAACAACAGGTGCAAGGATTGTTTTAATTCCTTCATGAGCTTTCTCACAGCTTCCCAGACCAGTGTATGGGAAAGTTATTTGACTTTCTCTCTCACAGTCCTTATAGCTGTCTGATGCTTGAAAATTCCTCTCTGACCAGGCTGTCAGCATCCACATGGGCCTGCCCCCATCCCCAGCTGGTAGGAACAGAATGAGAATGAGGTGTCCCTGGGTTGGCTCATATGGTGCTGCTGTCCCCCCTGCAGGCATAACCAGAACTACAGTGACATCCTGCACTCCCTAGCTCTGGGGGACAAATGTCTGGTGGGCTTCCACCTCACCCTGCTCTTCACCCACCTCTTCTGGTTCAGGGACCTCAACTACTGCCTGGACATGGATGTCCAGATGGGACCCTGCAGGTGCCAGGCTGGGGACAGCGGGGGGAGAGGAGCCCGGGGGGGGGGGGTCACTGTCCCTTTTCCTGGCACAGGACATCCTCACCCACATAGTCAAGAAGGAGTTTCAAGCCCTCCTGGCTGTTGACCAGCTCAACCTGGAACAGGAGAAGAACAAGGTGTTCCTGCAGTTCAGTGAATGTGGGGACAAAGGCGCTGCTCCTCTCACTGAGACAGTGGCACCAGGGTCCCCACAGCCCTCCCCGTGTCACCCCCATCTCTTGGGGGTCCCCTCTCCTGGCACAGCCCTGCACGAAGTGCCCAGAGCCTGGGGGACCTTGGCGTGCACTGGGCCAGGGGTGCCAGCCATCAGTGTGAGCCTCCTGTGTGGACCATGATACCCCATGGGGACAGGCAGGGATCATGGCCCCCATGCCACCTGCCTGTCCTGATTCCAGATGAGGGTGACATCTCCTTCCCTCCCATGTACCACTACGAGCGGGGCACCCGAGACACCTACATGTGGCAGAAGTCCAAGCCCACAGGGGTGAGTTCCGGTTGGGAGTTAAGTTTGTTCCTTTTTTACTTTAAAGAATTTTTTCCCCATAAGTTACCAAGGAGACTAAGTGTTGAATACTTAAAGAGTACTTGACCAAAACAAAGAGGTGGCCAAAGCTCAGTTGGGGAGATTTTTCTTTATCTGTTGTAACTCCAGAAGAGGGAGAGTAACTGCCTTCTCTAATAACAAGCCAGCTGTTAAAAACTGAGTGGGGCATTGTTTCTTATATCTGTTCACCCTTCCACTACCCCCATGAGAATATCTTCTGTTAATAGACCATTGAAGCTCACCAATAACTTGACACATTACATCATCCTATTGTAAGATGCTCTACCCAGGGAGGAGGAGCCAAACCATTTCCACCTAGATAAAAAGGAGCCACAAGTATCACCAGACATCCAGTGTTCCCACGAGACTCCCAAAAGAAAACCGGACCTATCTCTAGACCCTTGGCTCCACAGGATCATCTCTGCTTCCAACAGGACCACATCTGCCACTCCAAGAGAGCTTACTTTTGGACTGTTTCCAACACCCTGACCAACAGGGAGTCAAGTTATATTTCTAACTTTGTCTAAGGTTTCTATGATTTATTGTTTGTTTGCTTATTCTCTTGTACTACAACATTTGTATTTTTTTTTAATATCCCTAGTAAAGAACTGCTATACCTATTCCCAAAATCTTTACCTGACAGCCTTTTAATTGCAAATTTATAATAATTTGAAAAGGAAGAGGCGAAAAGCTTACATTCCAAAGAAGACTCCAATCTTCCCTAGCAAATACCTATCTATCTAAACCAAGACAGTTCCAGAGGTGTCCCTCCAAGCAGGACACTCTGGGGACAGGGACAGCAGGGTGCTGAGGGGGCTGCGTGGTGATGCTCAGTCCCCACAGCTCCATCAGCCTGTTCACCCCAAAAACAGGGTCTGGGCAGGAGGGAAATCACTTTTTGGGGTGCTGGGAAGCTCTTCTGGGCAGGGGGACCCAGACCTGAGACGCCACTGAACCAGCTGATTTCCCTATTTCTAGATGCAGATCAATGTCCCCTCATGGTGTGACCGCATCCTGTGGAAGTCACACCTGGAGACCCATGTGGTCTGTAACTCCTACAGTGAGTGAGACCCCAGGGACAGAGCAGCCAGAGGTGGCCAGTGCTGCCCAGGACCCCAGGGCTTTGGGACCCTCCCCCAGCTGCCCCTCCTGCCATCCAGGCTGCACCAATGACATCGTGACCAATGACCACTCACCTGTCTTTGCCACCTTGGAGGTGGGAGTGACATCACAGTTTGTGCCCAAGGAGGGTAAGGGCTGGTTCTGTCACCCCTCAGGCCATGTTTGGGGTGAGCCCTGGCATACCCTGACTTGCCAGGACCTGCCTGCAGCTCCTGGCTCCAGCCCCAAGGCACTGGCCTGCATCGAGTGGGAGAGCATCAAGGTGATGCTGAAAACCACAAGCCGCAGCAAGTGCTACATCAAGTTCCACTCCTACTGCCTGGAGGGTGGAGGGGTGCCTAGGGTGTTGGGGGTGGCAGTGGGGATGACCTAGCCTGGCTGGAGATGTGTGCCCCTCTGTCCCCTCCAGAGATACAGCAGAGCGGGGAGAACACCTTCCAGAACTGACATCCCTGGGTTCCTCAAGCTGGGCTGGTCCTCCAAGCATCTGCCTGTGGTGAGAAGCCCAGGAGCATCCTTATCCCCATCCCTGCCTCTGGCTCTGTACCCTGAGCCCCAAGGGGAGTGGAAGCTGTCACCACCCCCCAGGGCAGAGCCTCCCTGTGGCCCCTACCCTGTGGCAGCCCCCTCAAGCCCCCCCTCTCTGTGCACAGCTGAACCCCATTCTGCCCAACCTGGGGGACCAGCACCTGCTCCTCAGCATCAAGGGTGTGGAGACCTGTGAGTCCTTTGGTATGTGGGGATGGTGACACTGGGGCCACCATGGTGGCATGGGGGTGCCAAGCACAGCTTCCCCAGGTTACAGCTTGCTGCGTGTGAGGTTGGTAGCTGGAGCTTGGCAGGAGGGACCCTGGCACCCACCCTGCTCCAGGTGCTGCTGCTCATGGGGGGCTCCCATGTCCCCCGAGTCCTGGGGGCTGATGTGCCCACAGGCTAGTGCTGCCTCACCCTGAGGTCAGTGATCGGCACCACGGCTCAGCAGTTCGAGACCTTCCTGTTCCACTGTGGTGAGGAGATGGGCTCTGTGCGCAGCTGGATGCAGGTCCGGGACCCCTGGGGCCAGTGTGGCACCTGTGAAAGGCTCTACAGTAATGGTGGCCACACACAGCCCCCTCCCAGTGCCCTGGATGTGGGGACATCCTGGGCCAGGTTGCCCTCTGGCCCCTAGCTGTGGGGTGAGGCCAGACCTCGCTGCCTTTGCAGAGTGGATCAGCTTTGAGGAGGAGGATGCTGAACTGGCAGCAGAGCCCCCGATGTGCCCCAAGCTACCCCTGCAGTGCCTCAGGTACCCCAGGTGGGCTCAGCTGTGCCAGAGCCTCAGAGTGGGGGGATGACACTGTTTTGCACCACAACAACACAGACTCCGAACTTCAGAAGGCTGAAAATGACTCCTTTATTTTTGGGATGTGTCTCCCTTATATACTATTTTACACAGACTAATCTGATTGGTGACAAAAAGACAAACATCTTCAATCACATTGGTCAGACCAGAGGGATATCAAGAAGTCGTCCCTCCTAAGAAAATGAATGAAAAACAAAGTTACAGCTACAAAAACATGTCTCTTGTTTACAGAAAATTCCCTGGGAAAAGAATTTCAGAAAACCAAAACATCTCAGGCACGAACCAGGGCTACAGACGGATGCTGAGCCCTTTCCCTCTTTGTGCTTCACAGGAGCCGCCCCCGCAACCTCCTGGAGCCGGCCACCGGCCACACCAACCCTGCCTACTTTACCTTCAAGGGAGTGCCCAACGCGTGAGTCGCAGCCCCCAGAGAAGCCCCCAAGAAGCAGGCAGAGGGCCCAGCCGGGGGCCAGTGGTGCCAGAGCCCCATTGGACCACGGGTCCCGTTGCCCACAGATGAAGAGCCGTGGTGTGGCCAGCCCCGCTATGGACCACCGAGCCCGTCCCGTGGGCACCCACTCAGCCCCCGAGAGTGGGCCACCACAAAAGACCCAAGTTGGCCATCCTGACGAGGGACATGGTGGGGCTGGGAGACTGCTCGCTGTGTGTGGCCACTCACCTGAGCCAGCTGGACCAGGTGTTACCACAGTGCAGGGGGGACAGACAGGAGCTCCCACTGCACCAGACCCACCACGCCCTGGAGCTGCTACTGTGGCCCTGCCAGGAAGTGCCGATGACATTCAGGAAGTGGGGAGCACTGGGTGCTTCGGACCTGGAGGCTCAGCTGCCTCCACCCGCCAACCTGCAGCCTGCCAGGATGTAGCAACAACTAGGCTCAGCTGCCTCCACCCGCCAACCTGCAGCCTGCCAGGATGTAGCAACAACTGCGCTCAGCCCTGTGCACCCTCGTGCCCTCGGCAGCTGCTCCCTTGTGCTCAGCCCTGCTCAGACGGTGCTCCCGGAGGCCTTTTCCTTCAGCACAGCTCCCAAAGCCGCTGCGCTCTCTTTGCTATCACTATTCGGAATAAAGTGTCACGGACTGAGTGCGTGTTTGCACACCTGGTTCTGCGAAAGGGCAGGGAGAGAAAGTGCCGAGCCAGGTGGGGAAGACACCGGCTCCCAGTGTCCTGAATGCTCCAAGGCATTGCCCCCTTGTCAGGGTCCGCAAATATGTGCGGGGAACCTGATGGTTCGTTTTAGGGATCTCAGAGCGCAAAAGACACAGCGGGGGACAACTCAGTTTACTTAAACAAAAATGCACCTTTATTTAGTGCCAACAAATGCGATAGTGGGGAGAGAAAATAAGGAAAAGCAAGAAAGATAGAGAAAGAGGGGAAGGGGATTATAGCTACCAGCGTGGAGGGACGAGTCCTCAAGGCCTAGAGATGCCTATAGACATGATCTTCTCCAGTGGGGTGATCACAAAAGTGAGCGGGGGTCTCCAGAGTTTTTATAGGTTGGTCAAGGCGGGGACCAAAGCGAGTGGCACAGAGCCAAAGGGAACCAAAGCAAGGGGCACAGAGCCAAGGCAGGAACCACCTGTCTTGAGGTTGGATGCTCAGGAACAAGTTGCAAGCCGTACTTCTGGTATGGACAGACCAGTTAGGACAAGCAGCCTCGGCTCAGTCCCCTGTGACCAGTTCCATTGTTCTTGCACTCCGTTCTCATGGAGATGCAGACCAGTCCTCTGAGACTTGGCAAACGTTCCACCTCAGCCAGGCCAGAGGCTGCCTTCAGAGTCCGGGGTCCCAGTCCCCAACCATTGGAGACAGTTGTGAGGCATATCACATCCTTGGACAGACTTTGACACCCCTGCCTCTCCTTGTTCCATGGGAACGCTGCACACTCCAGCCCTCGAGGCTGCCCTTGCCCATCGCAAAGCTGACAGGTGTCACAGGCCCTGACCCCTCCCCCCCCCCACCCCCCCCCCGCTCTGCCCGGTACAGGGAGAGGGGCACCCCCTCAAAAACATAGGGACATCCCGATCCGGCAGTCTTGGCCGTGCGACACACGAGGTGGCCCCGGTTTTGGGAACACGATGCCCCGGCTGACCTCAAGGTGGCAGTGGCCACCTTTGTCCTCAGGACTGCCCCGCAGGGCTCGGGGCCAGCGGGACAGCGCCGCGGGACCCCGGCACTCACAGGGCAGGGCGGCTGTCCTGGGGCGGGCGAGAGGACATGGGGCCCAGGGATGGGGGCTATAACCCTCATAGCTGAGGGACTGTGGTCCCCATGAGTGAGGGGCCGTGGTTCTCATGGGCAGAGGGACACAACCCAGGGGTGAGGGACTATGGACCTTGTGGTTGAGTGACCATGGTCACCATGGGCGGGAGGACACGGTGCCCATGGATGAAGGGTTATGCCCTTGTGGTTGAGGGGCTGTGGTGCTCCTAGGGAAAGGGCTGTAACCCCATGGGAGAGGCCACCATGCCCCATGTCCAGGGGCTGCAGGTGACCCAAAGCCTGCGAGGGCAACAGAGGGATGGGAGTGCAGTGGGGCTGAGCCCTGTGGCAGCTCCTGCCTCTGCCTCCACTCGCCTCCAGCCCTGCCTTCCCTGGGCACTTTGTGTTGGGCCACGGGAAGCGGTAGCGGGCACACTCGGCACGGCCAGGGCCGCCTGCAGCCCCCAGCATGGCCCCATCCTGCATGGGGAACAGGCTCTCCCCATGGGGGCCCCATTGCTGAGAGCCACCAGGTCTGCAGGTGAGCTGGGACAGCCCTGACATGGTCATGCAGTTCCAGCTGGGCTCCGGGGATGAGGGACAGAGGTGGGACCTGCAGGGCTGGATGGGTGCAGGGTGGGGGTCAGCCAGTTCTCACCAGCCCTCCACCACCCCCAAATCCCTCTGTACATCCTTCTCTCTAACATGCCACCTCCTTCCTCTGTCACCGAGGGCCTTCATCCTTCCCAGTGTGGCCTCCTCCTCTCTGTCCCCCAAATCTGTCCCCTCATGAGTTGAAGCTGCCCTGGTGCTGCCATGGCTCAGCCTGACACCATGGGCTCCTGCCTGTTCCCAGCGAGGTGGGGGACAGGGACAGCCCAGCAAATGTGGAAGGTAACCCTCACCCCCACCCTGCCCAGGGTCACCTCGGGGCAGGGGATGGGGTGGACAGCAAGGGAAACGCCTGACCCCACTTGTGTACCTAGGGAGGTGTCCCAGCAGAGCATGCCTTGGCTGCTCTTCCAGGCGAAGGGAAGGATTGGAATTAGGTCACATTCCCTGTGTGCCGAGGCTTTGGCTGCACCAACTACATGGCAATTAGGGACAAGGGTCCTTCTGCAGGATGTTTTGCATAATTTCCCCTTGTTTTGCAATTTACAAGGGCTTAGGTGAGGAGAAAAGCCCTGTTTTTCCCATGCTCTAGCAGCAGCCAGTCCCAGGCTCACCCATCCCTTGGCAGCTGCTCCAAAATCTGCTCTCACCTCCCCTCTCCGAGCTCCTGCCTGCTGCTCCATGATCCCCAACACCACAATTCCCATCCTGTCCCACCAGCAGGACTTTGACTCCAGGGCAGAGTCTGCTCTGGTGCTGTCCCACTCCTTCATTTTATTGGAGCCTTTCCAACACCTCCATGAATCTCCAGGGCTGGGGGAACCCTCAGATCCCACCAGGACTGGTACTGCCAGCGGGACCAAAGGACAGTTCTGGTTGGGCACATCTGCAGGACCAGGAGCCAGGGAAAAGCTGCCAATCCTGTGGTCAAGGGCATCATGTGGCCTCAACATGTGGCCCATGGCCAGCCCCTGCCCCTTCCCACTGGCCCATGGCTATTGCTGCATTTTCCAGGACCCCTTGCTTCTTCCTGAGGAAAACCAGGGGCCACTCCAAAGGCACCATCCCTGGGGGATGTGCCTGCCATGGGTAAGGGATTCTGCAGTGTTACTTGAACATCCACAAAACAGGCAGAACAAGAGCATCACCTCTTCCTGCAGCACCTTCCATCTCCCTGCTCCAAGTTCTCTTCCTGAAGCACTGTCCATCTCTGTGTTCCAACAATCAGTCCCAACTCTTGGCTCACACCTTGATCCCTCCTCAAAAGCCCATGGCCAAGGATAGTTTTGCTAGGAATGCCAGCAAGGAATAGGAATGGGGCTGGTGGTGGTGTCCTCAGGCTAGACCAATGTGATTCAGTAATTTCAATAACTGATTTTGGTCGTGACTAAGATGAGGAAGCAAGAAACCTGTTAAGATGTAACTTGCCAAATGTCGTCTTCTTCTTCATTTCTATATTTTGGTGGTTATCTTCAAAGGAATGTGCTTGGGAATGGTTAAATCCCACAGCTGACCGTGCTCAGGCTGTATCAGCTGCCAGAAGCTGGGTGATTGTGCTCTCCTCTGAGCAGTCCAGCAGTCCACAGCTGCTCAGGATTTTTCCTTATGCATTTTTTTTTACACTTAATTGTTAAGTTTTATTTACTGTCTTCTCCATATCTTAACTGGTTGGTGACCTGTGTCACGGACACTGATTTTGGACACTGAACCTGCAACAGCTCTGCTCTGGTCAGGCTCAAGGCTTTGTGCTCCCTTGCACTCACAGGTTGGAAGAAGAAACTAAATATCCTGGTCCCTCATGTCGTCAGCAGCTTGGGGACATGTGGCTGCTGGGCCAGGACCACCATCAGCACCTCACTTGCAAGCTCAGGTTTTCCTACCACCTGTTTTCCCTTCTGGTTCTGGGAAAACAGACCAAGTTCTCTCCACTGTTAATGTTTGAACAGGACCTGCCTGTTGCTCTCTGAACTCATCCCTGCAATAAAGGCGAGAGCTGTGGTGGGCTGAGAGCCTCAGGGTGTTGGATGTGGGCCTGGAGCTCAGCCTGAAAACTCAAACAGAGCCCCAGGAGCATGGCTGGAGGGGCTCCTGCTGTCCCATTTGCCTGCTGAGTCATTTATGAGCATCTCTGTCAACCCCAGGTGTCTCTCCAGGCAGGGCATGGCAGGGATGATCCCACAGATACACCTATGGGATATTCCTGCTGGGAGAAGCCTGCACATCTTCAGGGCAAAGGGAAACAGGAGGGGGATGATGAGGGAGCCAAGGGATGAAGGAGCCTGAGAGGATGTGTCCTTCCACCTTGTAGCACCAGCTCCAGCTAATGTGCAACCCTGAGCCCCGAGTCCTCCCCTGTCCTGGTGCCCGTTGCCTCCTGAGTGAGCTCTGGATGAAAGGAATTGGAGATGCTCCCACATTCCCCTCATCAAACATGGTTTTGGCTACACCCTGATCTCCATCAGCAGCACAGCAGCTCCTGCTCCCAGGTTACTCATCCAAGCATCCATCCTTCGTTGGAGGAATTGTTTCACCAGGGATGGTGGAGGGTGTGGAGGGGTCAAGGCACAGGCAGCCCTCACCAGTCCTTTGCTGCACACCACAGTAGTGGCAGACCCTCCCTTTTCCCTCAAGAAGAGAGTTCTGAACTTTGACAGCTTGTCCTCATGCCAGCTTCCCAAGAATTCACAGATCCCAGCCTTTGATCCAAGCACAGCGCAGGAGGGAACGTCCTGCCTGCCTTGAGCTGTGACTTGGCTCTGGCAGCTCCTCTCCACAGGGCTCAGCTCATCCCTTCCCTATGGATAACACCCAGCAGCCAGCAGCTCCTTACTGTCCAGGGATTCTCTCCCAAAGGCTCCTCTAACAGACCCCCAAGGATTTCTCTGGGCCACAACATTTCCCTAGACAAGCCTTTCTTCTTCTCCCGGCTTTCTTCTCCCATGGAGCCCTCCGGGAGCAGCGGCATTGTCAGGATGGTGCCAATTAGGCTGAGGCGGCTTCCAAGAAGCTGCGCCGGCCCCGGCCGGGGGATGCTGGTGCTCATCAAGGTCTCATTGTTCGGCGGCCGTGGGGCTGTGCCCGGCGGGGCCAGCGCGGGGCTCTGTCCCCGGCCCGCTCCCGGCTCCGCGCGGTGCGGCCGTCCCTGCGCCGGCTCAAAGGGGTGATTAATGGGCGTCGGCACAGGGGCTGCGGAGAGGAGGCTTTGCCGAGCCCACTCCCCCCGCCCCCGGCTCCCCACGAGGCCCAAATGCGCGAGCTGAGAAAAAACAGAACCATCAAAGTGGCCGGAGCTCCTAGGGGGGAAGAAAATCTGGCAGCTTTGGCTCCCTTCTATGCTTTGTGCCTGACAGTGGTCGGGATCACTGACTAGTGTGCTTTTATGAACTGCTCCCTAGGTCTGGCTGGCACAACATGGCCACTCCGGTGAGGATGTTCCCAGTTTCCCTGTGGACACCAATGCCGGCTCCCTGGCCAGGAGGGAACACCACAGCAGCACCCGAGGCAAAGTGTGTCTTCAACGAGGAGTTCAAGTTCATCCTGCTGCCCATCTCCTACATCATCGTCTTTGTGGTGGGGCTGCCCTTCAATTCCTGGGCCCTGTGGATGTTCATCTCCAGGATGAGGCCCTGGAATGCCACCACCACCTACACAGTCAACCTGGCCCTCTTGGACATGCTCTGTGTCCTGTCCCTGCCCACCCTGGTCTATTATTACACCAACCACAACAATTGGCCCTTTGGGACAGGGCTTTGCAAGATGATGTGGTTCCTCTTCTACACCAACCTCTACAGCAGCATCCTCTTCCTCACCTGCATCAGTGTGCACTGCTACATGGATATCTGCCACCTCATCCACTCCCTCAAGTGGGTGAAAACCAAGCAGGCCGGCATCATCTGCATAGCTGCCTGGTTCATGATCACCATCTGCCTCATCCCCAACCTCATCTTCGTCACCACCAGCTCCAAGGGCAACATCACCCTGTGCCACAACACCACCAAGCCCGAGGAGTTTGACCGCTACGTGCACTACAGCTCCTCCATCGTGACCCTGTTCTTTGGGGTGCCCTTCCTGGTCATTGTCCTGTGCTACTGCCTGATGGCCAAGTGGCTCTGCAAGTCCAGCTTCTCCAGCCCCAGCCTCCGGCTGCCCTCCTACAAGAAGCGCTCCATCAAGATGATCATTGTGGTGCTCACTGTCTTCGCCATCTGCTTCGTGCCCTTCCACATCACCTGCACCCTCTACTACACCTCCCACTACTTCCAGGCCAACTGCCGGACCCTCAACATCATCAACTTCACCTACAAGATCATGCAGCCCCTGGCCAGCATCAACAGTTGCCTCAATCCCATCCTGTACTTCATGGCTGGGGACAAGTACCGGGGACAGCTGCGCTGCAAGGCCGCCCAGTGCCTCCGACCCGTGCCCACACTGGACCTGGTGTCACCCTTCACAGACAACGCCACAGATGGCAGCCACATCACCAGCGTCACCTGAGGGACTGGGACCGCACGCAGCAGAGGCGGGTCCTGAGGGGGTTGCATAGCCTCAGTCCTGGGCTCCAGGAGCCTCTCAGGGCTCCATATAGGCACTCCCAAGTCCCCAGAGCTGAGCTGTCCCTGCTCAGCCCTGCAGGGCTGAGGGCTGGAGGCCGTGGGAGGAGGGTGCTGGTGCTGGTCAGGAGAGCCACCAGGCACTCATGGGAATGGGAAGGACACTGAGGAGGCTCTTTTGGGGCAGCAGGCTGGTGTTCCATCCCTGGCACTCCTGGGGACACATGAGGCTGACAAGTCACTAAAGAGAAGGGACACTGGTGCCTCCCTGGGCAGGCATAGCTCTTCCAGATGACTCAGTGGTGGCATCTGGAGACCAGACTGAACCTGGGGACAAAGCCCACGCTGGGTGGGTTCTCAGAAATGTCCCTATCACACTGCTGGCCTTGGCAGAGGGGGAGTGACATGGCCTGGGGCACTTGCTGCCCATGACACCCAATCAAGTCTCTCCCCTCTCCACACTCAGGCCTGTTTCTCCCTGCAGCATAAGGAAGAGGGACAAGACAATCACCCTCACCCCAGAGAAAATCCACTGGAGCAGGTCTGGAAGGATGAGCTGGAGCTCCTGTGGTGACAGGAAGGTTCTTGGGAATTTCCCTTTTTGGGTGTTTGCTCCTCAAACGTTTACCCAGCCCTTTTGTTTGACCAAATGCCTGCGCAGAGCAGCACTCTGAGATTGGTATCAGTACTGTTCACTCTCCCACGACAGCCTGGCAGGGATGGGACAGGGCTGTCCTCACTCTGAGAGCCCCAAGAGGGGCTGTCCCCATCACTCCCTGCAAGTCCTGCCAGCACATGCCTAAGAAAGGGGCACACAGAGCATCACTGGGGTGTAACACCCCAGCCACCACACCAGTTGCACAGATCCATGTCCCACAAGAGCTTTCCAGGGGGAGGAGAGGGCCCCATCCCAGCCCCACATTCCTGTCCCACCCAGAGAGACCCTCACACCACTGAGTCAAGAGCAGAGAGAGCAGGAAACCTCCCTCCTGAGCCCAGTTAAACCAGTAAGAGCTGCCCCTCACCTCCCATTATATCCAATGTGGTCCAAGTACATCTGGGAGCTGCTTGGCTGCACCTGAGTGGTGCAAGGGCTCTGCCAAACACTGCCCCAGCTGAATATGGGACTGCCTGGGAGGGGACATACTGGGTGGCAAGGGCACCCACATGGGCAATGCAGGGGTACCACCACAGTGCTGCCAATACCAACTTCTAGAACACACACAGACAGGTGTTGGGAGGTTGGAAATCTGTATTGGGTATGGAGATGGCAGGAAAGGCTCATCTGGGGCCACATGGTCCTGGCTCAGGCCACATCCACAGGTCCCCAAGTCCAGAAGCGTCCCCCTTCCACCCCAGGGTGGGCTGTCCCCCCCAGGCTGGTCCCACTCGTCATCAGGATGCCACCCCAAAAACCCCATGTCAATCCCTCCTCCCATGACACCCCTCCCTCAGCTTGTGGTGACTTGGTTATCCCAGGGGGACCGGGCCCATTGCTGGCCCCAGGCCCACACCAGCCCCTTGCAGGGAATAGCTATGTCACCCACAGTCCCTCCAAACCCCTTGCCAGGAGGAGCTTCTCCCAATCTTCCCCTCACTTCCCCTTCTCCTCCCACCTCCCCCTCAGGTCAGAGGAACAGAAGGCCAGAGCGGGGACTGTCACCCACATGTCCCCCATGACAGGCTGGCTGAAATCCCCCCTGCAAGAGTCCTCATGAGCCAGGACGGGGCCGGTGCCGGTGGCGCTCAGAGGATGTGCAGCTCGTCTGACTCGGACAGCCCATACTCGGTCTTGTTCTCGTTGAAGAGCTTGAGCAGGGCATGGATGTAGAGCTCATGGTACCGGTCCACCAGCTCCCGGCTGGGGTTCTCCACCTTGGGCAATGCCACCGGCTCCCCCACTGCCAACAGGGGACAGGGTCAGGGTGGTGGTGATGCGCTCGGCTTGTTGGGGACACAACCCAGGAGGTGTCTTCCAGCACCACCCACTGTGGAGTGTCCCCTCAACCTCTGATCCTGGGGATCCCCAACCCCACTGCTCACCCACAGTGGTGATGGGTCTGGCGTAGGGCAGGAAGCCGCGGGAGCGGCAGGAGGTGAGGCCGCGGCCGTAGAAGAGGCGGGGAGCGAAGCCAATCATCTTCTGGAAGCGCCGCTGGATGCTCCTCATCCAGCTGCCCTCCTCAAAGACCACCTGGCGGAAGAGGTCGTTCTCCCCAAAGGAGAAGGAGGGGACGAGGAAGGCCCTGAGGAGGGGACACGGTGGGTGGTGACGGGGACCGCCGGGACCCGGGGGGTGGCGGTGGCGGTGACCCAGCCGTGACTCACCCGTGCCGCAGCGCCATGCGGACGAAGCCCTTGCGGTTCTTGAGGATGAGCGTGGTGACACCGGGCCGGCAGGACAGCGACTCGGCCGCGCCGCCGATGACGATGGCCACCACGTTGCCGGTGCCCTTCTGGGACAGCAAGTACCCGATGGCGCGGCGGGTCACCGGGAACAGCCCTGAGGCGGGACGGAGCACAGGGGCTGCGGCACTGCAGTGCCCGGGCACCCGACTGGGACCAGCGAGGGTCCCCCCGAGCGATGGTACCTGGTGAAACCAGGGCGAGGACAGTGCAAGGGCTCCCTCTGCTGCGGGCAGGGAGCGGGCAGGGGGTGGGAAAAGTGCGGACAGGGAGTGGTGAGGGCAGGGTAGGGGCACCTAGGGTGGAGGGTACAGGCAGGGTGTAGGCAAGGAGCGGGCAGGGTGCGAGCAAGGTTAAGGTGCAGCTCAGGCAGGGTGCAGGTAGGGTATAGGTAAGGTGCAGACCAGGTGCGAGGTGAAGCTGTCGCTCAGGCGCAGTGCAAGCAGAGCAGCATCCCTGCCCTGCCTCTTCCCGGGAGCACCATCCCTCCCGTGTTTCCCTCAGAGGGACCAGGGCCCTCCCGGAGCCCCCTGCCCGTGGGCAGCAGCTCGGGGCAGCCCCAGCCGAGCTGGGCAGGGCAGGCACCGCTCACCCCCACTCATCAGGTATTCCCGAAACACGGGCAGGCGGAAATTCCCGGCCAGCGCGGTGAGGAAGGAGCGGATGCCCGGGAACAGCTCCTCGAAGCCCGTGGAGCCCGTGATGAAGTTGCAGAAGGCGCCGACGCAGAGGATGCCGTGGGGGTGCGAGCCGATGATGTAGTTGTGGCTGGGGGACAGGTCGTGTGTCTTCACCAGCTGTGGGGACAAAAGGAGTCACGGGAACGTGACGGTGGCACCTCCTTTTGGGTGGTCCCACCCCGTCCCGGCGCCGTACCTTCACCGGGAAATAATCCCGAAAGTGCTTCCACACGGTCCATCGCCGCAGGCACGGCAGCCTCCTGCCACCTGCAAAGCCGGGGGGAGGGCCCAGGAGATGACGCCCAGCCCAGCGGGCAGCAGGATCCAAGGGAAACGCTCCCCGCGGACCCGCTGCATCCCTCTTCCCACCGTGGTGCTGATGATGGGGGAGTGGAGGGAAAGAGCAGGGAGGATGTGGTGCTCCCCATATTCTGAGAGGGACCTGGAGAAAGGCGGACCCCACCCCCGTCCTGCTGCAAAGCTGGAGGAAGCGGAGACACGGCCACCACACCTTTCTCCGGCGTGTCCCAGTCAAGGATGATCCAGGCCAGGTAGAGCACGGGGATGAGCCAGAGGCTGGTGAACAGCAGGTAGATGAGGAGCAGGAGGCTGACGGTTCCTGCGGGAGCCGGGCAGGGGGTGAGCGGGTGTTTGGCCACCCTGGGGCCCCCCGCAGCCCCCTGCTCACTCACCCAGCAGCAGGAAGCTAAGCACCCACTGCAGCACAGCCAGGAGCTGGAGTGCAGAGCCGATGTCGCGCTGCGAGGGCCAGGGCACGGCCAGCAGCGTCCTCAGGGCAGTCTGGATGCTGGCCCGGCTGCCTGTGGAGAGGGGGACACGGCCCCCGCCCAACACAGCATGGCTTGTGTGATAAATTTAGGGTAAAAATTCGTGTATGAAATAATAATCCGATGTGTAATAAGAATAATGTTAATAAAATGTAAAATCCAGTAGGAGGCAAATCGTTTCCCCCCCCAGCCTGCCAATCTCAGTTGCAAAGACAGGACAAGAATCATCAGACTAGACAAAGACTCTGGCCAACCTTGATAAGAATCACTTCCTCGCCAATGCAAGGAGAAATTCCTTCCTGACAACGATGCAGATTTCATCAACTCCCTGGCACGACAAGCAAAATGAAATCAGCATAAGACTGACCTGTATAATTGACATAAGAAAAGAACCTTCCCGGAATGGAACAACGGGACTTGACAAGATCCAGGAAGGCCATCGAAAAGAAATTCGGACTATTCAGCCCACCCTGGACACCTGGACTGCCTAAGGGCAGAAAAATCCTATAAAACGGTGGACTGAAAGCTGCACAGGTGTGGATTTGGGCGTCTTGTACATCGGTGCGGACCCCTATCCACCCAGCGCGGCGCTGACATTTTCCTATTTTTGTGGTTTTCTCATTTTTCTGGTGTTCGATATTCTGTTGTTAATAAATTGTCATTTATTAACCCGATATTTGCCATTGCATTTATAACAGCTTGTATGCGAGTGGGGCCACCGGGCTGCCGGGAGGGGCACCCAGGGACGCTGGCAGGAAGTAGGATGGGAAGGATGAGCAGCTGGGGGAGGAGGGATAGGATCTAGGGGGGGGGTGGAATGGAGGAGGCTCATCCCCAGGAAGCTTTGGACCATGTCAGGAGGAGGCCCTGGACAATTAGGGCTATTCCCAGAGCAGGAAGCACCTGGGCACTCCCAAGCCCAAAAGCTCCGTGCACCAGAGGGGCTAAAAGAAGCGGCACATCCTGCTCCATGCCCAGTTCCCAAGGGCCAGGATCCTTCCCGTGCCTGCCTTGGAGTGCTCACAGGGGATTTGGGGATTTCTCAGCTGGCACAGCAGGAAGGCACCACCCCCAGCAAGTGCCAAGGCCAGCAGCAAGGCCAAGCCAGAGTGGCTGGGGGTGGCCGTCCCACTCTGTCCCCACAGGGACACGCTGCTGGCAGCACAGCCACTCCATTCTCCCTACCACCCCTTCCCTCCAGCTGATCTTGGTGAACCATTAACCTCCCTGGGCTGGGAGCCAGGATCCAAACTCCAAGCCTGGCCCCATCTCTGCTCCCCAAAATGGGCCCAAGGCACCGGCCCTGCCAGTGGAGCGCTCCTGGCCAAAGGTCCCCACACTGAGACCACCCCAGAGAGCCACCCCAGTGAGCCACCCCAGTATCACAAAAGTCTTGTTTTCTTGGGAAAACAACCCCAAATCTGCATTTTGGCAGATTCAGGAAGCTGGTGGAGGTTCAGTTCTTCCCAGCTCAATCCAAACCAGGAATGGGACAAGTGAAATAAATTAAACACTGGAGCCATGTCTGGCCCTGGGGGATTTTTCCAGTGGGGAATTTTTGTCCTCTTATCCCATGCAGCATGCTGGGCTCTGAGTGAGCCCTTCCACCCGCCACACATCCCCAAAATCCCAGCCACTTGCAGAACCCAGTCCCTTCTTTTTCCCAGGGAAGAGAGTTCTTCCCAGCAAACTTGTGCCCATCAAAGTTGCTCATTAACATCCTTTTCCTAGCTCCTATTCCAAAAGCCCCATGAATGTCCACACCACAGACACAGAGAACCCCCCAAGGCTCTGCTGTCAGCCCCATCCACAGCAACAGGAGCCTCTGCAAACCCAACATTTGGAATTTGCAGGAGCATCTTGCGTGTAACATTCCCAAATGTCATCCAAAATTTCATCCCTGTGGAGCAACTGTGCATTTTCCTGTGGTTATCTTCAAATCACTCCCAACACCCCCTTTCTCCTCAGCACTCCCAAGCCAGCAGACAGAGACAACCACCAGCTCCTCGTGTTTCTGGAGAACCAGGAACCATCCCAACCCATTTTGGGAATCTCTTACCACTGAGATTCTGGGAGCAGGCTGCT
Source organism: Zosterops lateralis (assembly GCF_965231275.1). Taxonomy (NCBI): domain Eukaryota; kingdom Metazoa; phylum Chordata; class Aves; order Passeriformes; family Zosteropidae; genus Zosterops; species Zosterops lateralis. The sequence goes on from NC_139801.1 coordinate 5,284,890, forward strand.
ATGATGGTTTTCATAGTGGCAGGAGCTCCGTGGTGCTGTGGGTGGAAAGGTGAGTTTGGCAATCAGAGGGCACCAGGTTGTGTGTCCAGAGGCTTTGACCAGGTGACCAGAGGGACACCAGCCCTGCTGAGGGGAGGGGACCTGCTCCAGCTGGGATTAGGAGCATGGAGAGGAACTGGTGGTCCCTGGAAGGGTCACACAGAGGATGAGGGGATGTGGCTGTGCTAGGAGGTTGCTGCTCCTTGGAAAGTCCCGGCTGTCGGTGCTGGCAGGGGCTGAATTCCTCTGGGAATGGTTCTGCTGCATTCCCTTGGAAATGGTACCATCCACGCTGGGGGAATGTCACAAACACTGCCATGTGACAGCCTCAGAGCCACCCAAAGTATCATCCTGAAGCTCCACAGCCGCCAGACCATTCCTGCCGCTCCCAGCCCTAGGATGGGCACTCCGTCTCCTGCCCAGGAAGCCTGGAGTGCTGTCAGGAGAGATTTGAGGGGAAAAATGACAAGAAAGGGAAATAGGAGCAGCAGGGAGTCAGCACTGAGGTGAGGCCTCAGGCCTACAGCCCAAGGAACACTGTGAATCCATTTGGAATAAATCCCTGAAGCTACTCCTCAGGATCCAGCTGTCCAGAGGCACTCTTAGGAAGTGCTGGCTAACATCAGTGTAGGAAAGGGATAAACACACCTGCAGGATTGTGGTGGGAAAGTTAGAAATGTTTCCTGGGAGATTTGCAACCCACAAACCCCTCCTGTGAATTGTAGGGACTCAGTACCTGGGAGAAAGGACCACAGTCCCTGCAGGCTTCCTGGGTGTGGATCAATTCAGAGGACAGGGATTGCTGCATGGAAAACATCCCAATTCCTGCAGCCCAGCTGTGCCCAAATCCTGCTAAAAGGAAGGAAATCCGTCAACTTTCTACAAAATCTTAGTCCCAGGGTAAGGAAGCATTGTGACACTGCTCCAGGTGACACAAAGTGCCAGCCATGCTTTGCTTTTCCATCCCAGTATTTTACCAGGTTTGGAAAAAGTCCATCCACAGCTACCAGCCCTCACTGGACACTTCCAAAGCTTCCAGCTGTGACTCCTCACCTTTCTGCACACACCTGCTCTGTGCCAGTTCAGTGCCAGGTGTGTCTTCTCCCTCACTCAGGAATGGTGCCAGAGGGATTCAGAGACTTTTCCCCCTTTCAGGGATTGTTCTAGAGGATTTTAAAGCACACTGACTACTTTGTCTTGGAATATGGCACCATTTGTCCCAGTTCTGTCCCTTGTGGGCTCCATGAGAGTGTCCAGGGTTCACCTCCTGGAAAAGCTCAGGATGAAGAGCAAGAGAATTTCACAGCAAGAATCAGGCAGCACAAAGAGAGTTTATTTTGCTTAAAATAGAGAGGAAAAAAATATATCCACCCACAATGCAAAGAGCACTTTCCAAATCCATGGAGCTCCCCTTGGAGGCTGCCTCCACCTGGGAGGGCAGAGGGAGCCTGACCCTCATGGAGCTGCCCCTCAGAGCTCTGGGGCACCCCCCAACACAACCAGCGCCCCCAGTCTGACATGGAATGCAAAGAGGTCACATGTCCTCCTGCCATCCTGTCCCCTGCCCATCCAGGGAATTCCCAGATGCTCCACCTATGTACACTGTATTCCCTCCTCCCTCTCCAGGTTGTTCTCCCAGGATCTCCAGGCCCTGCTGGCAGCCAGAGCATCAGCCCATGTTGTGCCTGTTGCCGTAGCCCCGGGGGTGTGTGTCCTTCCAGTCATCCCAGTCCCGAGCTTTCCGAAGAGCTTCCTCATCATCCTTCTCCTCCTCTGTCTCCTGCTTCTGCAACTCTTCATCACTTGCACCTGCTGGAGGAGAGGAACAGGGAGGAGATACAGGTTCTCCAAAGCAGTCCTGCTGGGAGCTGGGCTTGCCAGACAGCAGGAGTGAGAACCTTGGAATGGGCTGGGTTGGAAGGGATTTTAAAGCCCATCTAGCGCCACCAAGGACATCTTCCGCTATCCCAGGTTGTTCCAAGCCTTGTCCAACCTAGCCTTGGACAGGCCAAGCACAGTCTAACCCAGTTGTTTTCCTATTACAGCTTGGATTCTTCCATAGTCACGGGTGTTCCATACCCTGCACACATCCCTGTTCACCCATCCCCTCAAGAGGCTTCCCAAATCCCCTGTTCCCATCTCTGTTCCATACCTGGAACCCTCTGTGGGTTGGACACAATTCCCTGCTTCCGGCGCTGCTCATACCAGTCATCCACAGTCATGGTGGGCAGCCCGGGATAGCCAGATCCAAACACCCTGCAGTGGGACAAAACCAGCCAAAATCAGGCAATGAAATCCCCTGGAATGAGCAGGAACACAGGCAAGAGGCACAGAGCTATTCCATGATCCAATCTGTACTAAGGATATAAGGATGTCACAAGGCAGGCTTGAGGAAGGCTTTGGGGTGACCCAATTGTGGTCTTCCCACGCCCAAGGGAAAGATGGAGAGGGCCTGGAGTGGCAGGACAGGGAATGGCTTCCCACTGCCAGAAGGAAGGGTTAGATGGGATATTGGGAAGGAATTCTCCCCTGTGAGAGTGGGGAGGCCCTGGGACAGGGTGCCCAGAGAAGTTGTGGCTGGCCCTGGATCCCTGGAAGTGTCCAAGGCCAGGCTGGACAGGGCTTGGAGCAACCTGGAATAGGGGAAGGTGGCCCCAGGACACCCCTGGGAACTGAAGCAGATACATGGAAAGCTCAGCATAAATCATGTCCCAAGCATGACAGGAAATCTGGTTTCTATCCCATTCTGTGGATTAGGTGCAGAAATTCTTGCACAGATTTCAGGGTGCCACAAACTAAAGCACAGACATGAAGGTATCACCTGGATTTCTGCACTTGATGGAATATTTTAGGCTTGACAGGAGAACACTGCCCTAAAGTGTGGTTGGATCATCCCAATCCATACCTGGCCTGAGCAGCATTCCGGGTGAGGATGAAGGGTTTCATCGGAGCTCTGGCTGGCCGGGAAGGGCCACGGGGACCTGCTGGAGCCTGAGGATGCAAACAACAGTCACCAGGGAATTGAGGGGATGAGAATTCCCCCTCTGCTTCCCATCCTGAAGTTATTAAAGGTCTTGTACAGGAGAAACACCTCAGCTGTCAGAGCAACACCCCGGGATGGAGAATCCAGACCTGAATTTGGTTTATATCAGGAATTGCAACTGTGCCTGTACAGGAATCACTTCTTGTGCTTCTGTGCCACCTGCTGGGGTCAAAGCAGAGCTGCCAGGGCTGAGCCCAGAGCAGAGCAGAAAATGTTGATTATTGTTCCAGTGGAACATTCTGAGCCCATCATTCCATGGCATCCCCAGGACACCTCAGAGGAGTTGAGTCCTGCAGTGCCAAAAAATGACCCCCCAAACCAGCCCAGCCAGGAGGCTGTGCCAGCACATCAGGAGCTGCTGTTTCCAGCAGACATCCCAGGTCACAGAAATCCTGGACACAACGTTCTGCACAGGGATTGCAGGTCTCTGGGAATGTTCTGTCATTCCAAGTGGGCTGATAACACCTGGACACGCTGCAGACCAGGTGTGGAGGCTTGACAGAAACCATAAGAGTCTTACTTTAATTTCCAAATACAATTGTTCTTCAGAATAAGAAATCTGCAGAAAAGCCTTTGCACAGCCCAGTTCAGTTCTGATATTCCAAGCTCCAGCATTCCACAGGCTGGGATTGTGGGGAAGGCGTGGCAGCAGAGCCCAACCCCAAACTCAGAATTCAGAATGGAGAAAACCCCATCAGCTCATGCTGTGATTGAGCTCAGCTCCAACTGGGAAGTCACTGAATAAAACCCTAACACTGAATTCCTGAGATTCATCCCCCCATGCCCATCCCACAGCACTCGCATCCCAGGAGAGTTCCCTCACCTGCCTGGCTGCATCCCTGCTCCTCAGGATCACCAGCTCCTGGTCGATGCTCTCAATCTCCTCCAGGCTGGTGCCGATCCATTTCTGGATCTGGAGGATGTAAAATTCCCGGATCTGTTCCTCATCCGCTGTCCCGCTCTCCACAGAGCTGCTCATGGAGGCCAATTTGTTCTCCAGTTCCTTCTTCTGTTTATATCTGGCTCAAACACAGCAAAATCAGATCACTGAATCATTTTTTTCCAGCCCAGCCCTGGGGTCTTTATGACCCTAAGAGGATCAACCAAATTTAATGGAAGTTGTGCTGGTTCCTGTTGGAATTTCAGCCTCTCCTGTCTGTTAAAAGCAGCTGTAAAATTACATTAAATTCAGAGCGGCCTCAATGATTTTATTCTTCTCCTAAACATTGAGGAATCCTCGGAAATTTAAGCCTTCCTGGTAAAATTAGGCAAGACTGGAAACATCAGTCTCCTGGAGAAAGCAGGACTGAGAAAATCAATGGAATGGCTGGTTTGAGTTGATTCCATGTCACACAAACACAATAAAATACTTTTCCAACTTCTGTCTCAGGTGGTTTTGTGTGTGCAGGTGTTTTTTAAATACAATTTTGGCTTTTTGGACTTTTTGACCTATTCAGGAATTAGTTATTAAAGGGGAAACTACTCCTATAAATCACTTCCAAACTAAATCCTTATGTCCTCCTTCCCTCATTGTTACCTGAAGAATGAACAATAAGAGCCAAGAAACCTTTGGGAGCTGAGAGGATGAGGAGCATAAAAGAGTAATTCTAAAAAAGAAACCCTTCCCAATTAGAATATAAATCATATTTTTCTATGCTTTTCTACACAATTTAAGCAAGTCCAGCCCAGTTTGGGCCTTCCAGTGCTGCCACAATGAGCAACTCGGTGGCCAAAATCCCAATCAAAGCACCAAAGGCACCAACCACCTTTTCTTCAAGCTTAATTGAACCCACTGGTAGGAAAGTTCCAGTTTGGAAGTCTTTATGCTGCCAGCAGTGATTAAAGAACTAATTGTAAGATTAATTATAACAGATTAAAGAGCTAGTTTTAAGTTTTTGAGCAGTTTTTCCTCAGAGACCAGAAACTGGAGACACAAATGCCCCTCCTCAGCCCTACCCATTAAACAGAGAGCTGCATCTCTTAAAATGAGCATTTTATGATCAAATTATTCCAATGGCCAGGGAAGCTCTTCCCTGTCCAACCCTGCACTGCCTCAGGCTCCCACTCCTCCCAGAGTGATTCCCACAGCCCTTCCCACTGCACGCAGCCCACCTTTCAATTTTGGCTGTCCTGCTCATGGCCATGGCCACCAGGTTGGGCTGGGCGGGATCCCAGGGGGCCGAGGGACTCCCGGCTTCCTCCTCGCCAGAGGTGCCAGGGGGCAGCTGGAAAGATCCCAGCCCGTAGTTCCTGCAGAGCTTGAGGAAGCCAAGGAAGTGCTCCCGGGCGCTCTCCAGGTGCTCCTTTCTCCTGCTCAGGTCCACCTGCTTCAGCGTCAGGGCTCCCAGCAGCACTGGCAGCAGGATGAATTTCAGGTCGGCTGAAGCGATTTCCTCCAGCTCCTCGTTCTCACTGCGAGGGAGAGAGCAGGGAGTCGGGAAATGGAATGGAGATGGGAAAAGAGTTGGAGTCATCCTGTGAGGGGCGGCTGAGGGAGCTGAGAGTACTCAGCCTGGAGAAAAGGAGGCTCAGGGGTGACCTTCTGGCTCTGCACAGCTCCCTGACAGGAGGGGGCAGCCGGGGGGAGGGGGATCAGGCTCTGCTCCCAGGGAACAGGGACAGGATGAGAGGAAATAGTCTCAAGCTGCTCCAGGGGAGGGCCACGTTGGGCATCAGGAGGAATTTCTACATGGAAAGGGTGGTCAGGCCTTTGAAGGGGCTGCCCAGGGAGGTGGTGGGAGTCTCCACCCCTGGAGGTGTCCAAGGAACTCCCAGACGTGGCACTCAGTGCTCTGGGCTGGGTGACAAGGTGGGGATCGGTCACAGGCTGGACTCGATAGTCTTGAGATCTTGTCCAACCTCAGTGATTCTGGGATTCTGTCCCGCTCCCGCCCCCCCCCCTGCCCTGCCCGGGGACCCTCCCCGCCCCCTCAGACGCGTCCCCTGCGCTCACCTGAACAGCTCCAGCTGCGCCACCATGGCCGCCGCCTGCTGCAGCGCGTCCAGCCCCTGCTGTACCTTCTCCTGCACGGCCGGGGCTCCCGAGGAGGGCTCGGTGCTGGCCTCGAGCTCATCCCAGAGCCGCCGTCCCAACGCCAGCAGCTCCGCCAGCCGAGAGCCACCCGCGTCCGCCTCCGCCATCATGGGCTGGGAACAGCGCCGCCGCCACTTCCGGCGCGGCCCGGAGCGACCGTACCCGCCCCGGCCGCCATCTTGGGGAGGTCACTGCCATAGCCACAACATGGGGCGACACCTTGGGGAAGTCACGGCTATAGCTACAACAGGCGTCATCTTGGAGAGGGCACAGACACGGCCGGAGCGCCGGCGCCGCCATGCTGGTGAGGGCAGGCTGAGGGGCAACGGCCCCGGTGGGCGCCGTGATGGCCCCGCGCTCGCCCCGCGGCCGTGGAGCCCCCCAGAGCCCCCGCGGCAGGCGGGCACCGAGAACAGGAGCGGCTCGGCGCGGCCGGGGGCACCCAGAGGCCACTAGTGCTCTTACGCTTTTCCCTGCCAGGACCCGTGCGGGCCGGTGCGCCAGGCAGGACCTGGCAGGGACCGCTGGTGGAGTCTGGGAAACTGGGAAAAAATGTGGATAATTAGATAAATTGGCAGAAAACAACCATTTCCCCGCTGTATAAAAGGGGTACACAGTGGAGATCCTCCATAGTGCAGTACTGAATGTCAATAAATATCAATTTATTTGTTTAAGCACAGCACCTTCCTATTCTCTACTTTTTCTACAGTACAAGTGGGACATACAAGCTTTTTAATTTTTATTTTATATTTTATTTTATTTTATTTTGCTCCTAAAATCTCTAAAATTCAACCAGGCATCAGACAGATTAGGGTTAAATCTGGGCTTTTAGGAGCAGGTTATTTCCCTTAGAAATAACAGGTGATTGACCTGGCCGTGAGCAAAGTATGGATGTAGCAACCACTACTACTGCTCGTTACTCCTGAGTAATTCTAACTCAACCTCTGAGGATGATTCAGTTTACAATTTATTCTGTTTGTTTTCTTCATGCCTGTGTCAGATTGTGCAATGAATTGTTACTCACAGAGCCCAGGAGCACTGTGAGTCCTCAAAACCTGTCTGGCCCCAGGTCTGGGCTGATGAGAGGATCTCCTGGATATTCCCAGAGGGATGGCAGCCTCAGGGTGGTTCACAGCCATGTCAGTGTCTGCTCTGCAGAGGAGAGAGTCCCCGGGCTCTCTCCCTGCTGGAATGGCTGCCTGGCCTGGGAGAAATCAGATGCTTCCTTGTGAAGGTGTGGAGGCCTTGGAATGGATTTCCCAGAGAATCTGTGGCTGCCTCATCCCTGAAAGTGTCCAAGTCCAGGTTGGATGGGGCTTGGAGCAACCTGGGATAGGGGAAGGTGTCCCTGCCCATGGCAGAGGATGGAACAAGACAGGCTTTAAGGTCCTTTCTACCAAACCATCCAAGAATTCCATGATTCCAAGGGATGGAGGGCTGCTTCCCCTCCAAAACCCCCACAGCCCCTGCCAGAACTGACCTTCCAGCTACATCCGAAATTCCTCAGGCTGCAGCTGGTTCCCCTTGGATCTTATGGCTCTTACCCCTGTTTGTCCCTGTCCCTCAGCTGAAGATCCCCACACAGACAATCCCTGTTCTGGTTTGTCATCCTTAGAGCACCATGACACTGCTGAACACCCTGGGGATAAAAGAGAACAGAGAGGGAAGGGTTTTTCCTTAAATACAGACATTTACTCATGTGTGTCTTGTGGTGTGATGGTGCAGGGACCAACCATCCCAAAGGTCACAGCAACATCCTCCAAATATTCCCAGCAGTGCAGGTTGGACAGAGCTTGGAGCAACCTGGGGTAGGAGAAGGTTCCCTGCTCATGCCAGGAGGTAGAACTGGATGAGCTTTAAGGTCCCTTCATCCCAAACCATTCCAGGAGTCCCTGATTCTGTGAGATGTCGATTCACAGCTGAGCCCCATCCTGGGCTTTCTCCTCCTGGCTCAGCTTTGTAAGCAGCACAAGGAAAAGCAAGTGCAGGTCCTGATCCACATTCCAGTGGGAGCTGCACCCCAGGGCTGTGCAAAAGAAATGTCCCAACATATCCTTGAACACAGTCATCCTTCCTCCAAAATACTTAATTACCAATAATTTGTTGCCCTTGCTGATATTATCCTCTGGGAATGAGTTATGCAGCATCCCTCAATGAATAAGGAAATAAAAGGAAAAACAAATAAATCAGTGTTTTAATAGCAAAATCAAAAGAATCCGTGAAAATCACTTGCCTTCCTCCAGACTTTATTGTTTGCACAAGTTTGACCAGCAACAAATAACCACGTTCACACCAACATTACTCCCTTAAAACCGCTGGGGACAAACACAGCGATCATTCCCACCCCATCCATCCTCTGGCTCCTGGTTCCTGGGAGATGCTTCCAGCCCTGCAGATCTCTGTTATAAATGTATATTAAAAAATTGGCTTTTCGCAAGATGTGTGCTATATAATTAATAATGTTGTGGTAAGAATATAGGATATAAGTTTTTTATTTCTGCTATTAGTAAAGAAAATTAGGCATAGTGGTAGTAGTTGATATAAGTATGCTTAAACTGTCTGTTTAGTCAGGATAACATCCAGTGAACATGTAAAGACTCTGCTACTGATACACCAACTATCAGCATCTACCATCTGAAGAAAGTATGGACCAAGGCCCAAGCTGGAGGTGATGATGAAGACACAGCCATGAAACACGCATGCTCTAAAAAGGCGGACCCAAGGAGGGACCATGCAAAACAGTTCCTGGAATATGGAAACTAGTTTATGGAAAAATATGAATATCCATAAATTGATGCAATAGAAAGGGTATTTAACAAATGTCTCTGATATAGCAGGTGTGGACTTGGCTGAATGCCAAGTCACTCGGCCGGCCATACTTTGCTTTTTTTATCTCCTAATTGTCTTAATTTTTTATTATACATATTTCTTAAAATTTACCAATAAGTGAACCTCGTTTTTCACAATTTGGGGGCTCTGCCAGGATATACCTCATCCCTGAAACCCCAGGAAATCCAGAGCAAGGGAGGCGCCCTACCTGGGTTTTTAGTGGCCCAAAACTTTGTTTTTCCTGGTGAGAATTGGGGATTGAAGGTAAACATCCAAAGAGACAAGCAAGAAGAGAGAAAACGCAAGTAAGGAAAAGGGAAAAGGCTCCCTAAAACTGCAGTATTTTTGCTCCGTAAAAACCTTGTGCACGAAGAACCTGAGAAAGAAAAAGGATTGTAAGTATTTTTCAGGGGAGCGGGTTAAAGGGGGTCTTTGTGGTCTGTGAACGAGACACTGGCTGAGTACTCCAGACTGGTGAAACCAATGTGGTGGCTTCTCAAGCTGCGGTTCCGTTATCTTGCGAGAGAAATGGCCAGTACAGAAGTGAAGCAAAAGATAAAAAGAGTGAAAGTGACCCCTGAGTGACTGGGACAGGGTCCCAAGAAAAAGGGGTTGTAAAAAACCCTGGGTGGCTGGGACAGTCGTAGGGAGGGGTTGGACCCCTCAGGAAGGGAGCAAATAGTTTTCCTATACAATCCACTGGGAAAGCGGGATAGTGGGGAGGGGAAAGGTTTGAACCCCCTGGTCTGGGACAGGGTCCCAGGAAAAGGGGTTGGACCCCTTAGAATACTGATTGGGACGAGGTCCCAAATAAGGGGTAGGACCCCTTAGAGGTCTGGTCTGGGACAGAAGTCCCAAAGAAAGGGGTTGGACCCCTTAAAGGAAGGGAGCAAAGGTTTCCCTGACACAAGCCACTTAGAAAACAAAATAATGTTCCAAAATTGAGAGTCAAATAAAGGATCTGATAGCACCTAAAATTGCTGCTGAGTTAAAAGGGTTACGTAAGACCCAAGAGCATTTGGGGGTTGGCCAAATATAGGTATTTTTCTTTTTTTGCCAGATTGAGGATAAAAACACAAAAAGGCTTGCAGGTGTAAGGTCCAAGACACCTGGGCTTTAAAAAAGGCTGCCAGGTTGAGAAACACTAGAGGCTTGAAAAGTGTGATAATCCAAGAACATCTGGGGGTTAGTCAAATACCTATGAGTAAATACTAACAAATAACTTTTAAAAGGTACCAATCTTTTTGTGTTGTCTTTGTGTAAGTAGAAGTAAGTGCAGCTAAAGAGAAGGTGTGCTTGTTGTGGAGTTTATCTGTGTTAAAGAAGTGAATTGTTGAAAGAGTTAAAATGTCTGAATGGAAAGGAAAAGGGAACTGCAGGCCAGAGTGGAATTCTGAGAAGTTGTGCTCGCAGAGAGGGGGAATTGCAAAGAAATTAATGAAGAATTCAGGTTTATGAAGGTTGTTTGTAATGACAGAAATGCTGAAAACAGAATGGGAAGAGGAGGGGGGGGAGGGAGATTGGAATCTCTTTGAAGTGTTGGCCCGTGCTGCTGCCTGCCTAAGCTCTGCCCACAGTCGCGCTGTGCTGCATCTCTGCAGCTGCACCGCCGCCTGTGCTCCCGTTCACCTCAGCCCCCGCGTCAGCCCTAAATCCACCGAGAGTTCGGTCTCACCCAGCCATGGCTGCCCTGACCGCGGCCACTCCGCCTGCCACACCAGGGGTCCCATTGACTTCGACCACTCCACCCTCATCCACTTTCCCCGCAGCCCTGTCCTCACTTGCTTATGTTACAACACAAGCGGCTCACACCCCCTCATTCTTAAAAGACTTGGCTTCCTGTTTTTCTCCCCTCTGCCTTAGAAGAATTAATCCATAAAACAGATTCTGTTCTTATATCTGTAATAAATTACTTTCTCTTTGAGGCAGGAAGCCTAGTTAGAGTCCAAAACTGTCTCTATTTGAGTTTTGAAGACAGAAAGAAGGGAGAAAACCAAACTCCGACAGAGTTACATCCAAAAGAAAAACAAAGAGTTTGGTTTTCAAGAGATTAATATTTTATAAAACCTTTAGTGACTTTAAAAATAGGTCCTAAAGAGGAAGTATTCCAATTTTTGGTTGATCTTAAAACAGAGAAAACATGTATCATTAAAAACCCAATAGGATGTAAGGTAAATAAAGAAATCTCAGAAATGGTGACTGCAAAAAGGAAAAAAGTTTGAAGCATCTATTATAAAAAACATAGTAATTAAAAGAAATACCAACATATGGATGGGAAATATATTATTAATGCCTGAATTGGGTCTTAATGTTGTTGTGGTTTGAAAGCAAAACGAGTGAGAGGCTCCAAGTCAGAGATATAATTTAATAAAAAGAAAGGTAAAAAGGGTAAAAACAAAATAAAATAAATGCAATAACACAAAGGATCACTGACAAGGTCAGAATACAACCTGAGCAGGATGGTGGAAGCAGTCCAGGTGAAGTGCTCTTCCTGAAGCAGTGATCCTGTAGAAAGGTCTAGGAGCTCTGGTCCTCTGGGAATCCAGTGGGTAAGTGCTACTTGCACTGTCCCACATACCAGCTTATATCCAGGTGAGAATGCTTGGCTCCTCCCCCTGGGCAGAGCATCTCACAATAGGATGAGGAGTGTGAAATGGGTCCTTGATGGCCCATTAACAGAGATAACCCCTGGAGGGAGTTACCCGTGACTCATGGGCCATTAGCAGAAGACACTCCAAAGGCCATTAGCGGAAGAGGCAGGGGGCTTGGGAAAACACTAGCCCACCTGGTTTCAACAGTTCATGAAGATGGTGATAGAATAAATACTTTGTGTACATCCTACACTGCAACCCAGGACAAATGTGTTGGGAAAAGATCTAGAAATATTATTAGGCGTGAAGGCTATACCAGAAGAATAATGAAAGTTTGGCCAAAAAAAAAAAATCCTCTTAGAAAAAGAGAGAAAATGTATTGATGGTTTGTAAGAAAATCTTACAAAGAAAAGAATGTGACTTTAAAAGGTGTAAAATGTTTACTGATTGGGTATAATACATACTTAGGAAAAAAATAGAAAAGAGAGCTTTTTTAAAAAAGAGTTAATGCAGTTTTACAGATTAATGGGGAAGTTAATTTTAAAGAGCTTTTGTTGCTGTTGTTCTTGAGGAATGTAATATAGAGTGTTGGTTTAAATTTTTTAAGAAGGTGCATAGTATTGTGTTGTTGAGAGGAGTTTTCTGTGCCTTGGAAAAGGGGAAAGGTGGTGTTCAGGCTGTTAGAGACAGTATAAAACAGAGACCAAGAGATAACTAAGTAAAATCCCGAAAATGGGACAGAAAATCAGTCTCCGCTGCCCCTGCCGTCCCCCTTGACCGACTCTGTTCCCCTGCCGGCTGCGCCTGTACTCAGCCATCCCTCCCCAGCCGCTGTACCAACGACTGCCCCCCGCACGTTGCTCCCGTGCCGCTGGCTGCCCAGCTGTCCATGGCTGCCGCGCCTGTGTTTGCTCCGGGCCAGACCACATAGCTGGGGGTCGCTCCGATCGACACAGGACATGTCCCAGCCCCAGTTCCGGCAGCATGGGCTGCAGCAGCACTGCCAGACCATCCCCATAGTAACAGCAGCCACTGCTGGCCAAGAGACTTCTCTTAAAGGGGAAACACCATACCAGCATAAGGATAAAAAAACAGGAAAACTGGGATAGAGGAATTAATTTGTTCCCATTACGAGAAGTTCCCATAGAAGGGGAAGTACAGAGTTTGTAAATGACCCTTTGACTTCTTCAGAAGTCAGAAATTTTAAAAAGGAAAAGGGTTGATACATGTGGGTCATATGCTAGAAGTCTTAAATTGGGTTTTTTTGAGAATTTTGGAAATTTTTAGAGGTCTTAGAAGTTGTTTTTTTTTTAAATTTTGCGGGCATTGAAATTGCCTGAAGAGATAGCTATAAGATATCAAAGGGCGAGATGACCTCAGAAATAGGAAAGTATAGTTTTAATGGAACAAAAGATTGGAGTCAAAAGAGTTGTGAGAGTTCTGGTGTTTGATAAGAAGGAATTGGAAGTTTAAAGAATGTGGTGAGGAAGAAGAAGGAATTATGGATGAGATTAGAATTTTTTTGTCATTGGGATTTTTTTCTAACAAAATTAATGCTCAAATGCCATGAGTGAAATGTGTGTTAGGAGTCCAGGTGCAACCCAAATTGGAACCTAAAAGTAACACCCTATGAGATAATGTTTTAATTGTGAAACTGTTGCTTATGAAGTAAAGAGAAATTAATGTTAAGAGGGTATATCTTCACAATTGCAAAAATGGGAGGGGAAGTTCTTTAGCCCCACAGTGGGAAGATGCTTTTTCAGGTATTTCAGGCAACTGAAGCTGCGGTATGGCTGAAAACTAAAGCTGCAGGTTTTAAATCAACGCCAGCAAGATCAAAAGACCGGTGTGAGAACCCAAGAATGAACTGTAGCATCTGAACCAGGTTGAAAGAAATAAAGTTTAAAAGATTCCTGGTTATATGTTAAAAGTTTAAAGTGCTAAAATCCTCTTAATTGTTTTGTAGTAAGTGTATTAATGTTCCAAATAATTTGTAATTGTAAACCCCTGTGGTATGGCAGTGGGGAGCCACCTCTGTGGTCTCCCTGCAGAGGCAGGGAGCATGTCTGCTCTTTGGGCACCGTCCACCACTCCCCGCAGGAGGGAGGCGGTGGCGGCGCCGCCCGAGTCACTGCTGCCACCTCGGAGGGGGCGAGGGGTCTTGTTCTCCGCGCCCGCGCTCCTCGGAGGGGGCCGGGGCACAGCCACTAGACTCTTCGCCCCACAACACTGCGACAAGCCTGCGTTCTCAGCGGCAGCGTGGAGCCGCCACTGGCGCAGCCCCGCGCCCTCACCGCTGCAGCTGCCGCCGCCGCAAATCAGCCGCTGCCACACGCCCTGCTGCCGGCGACGGTCCTCCACCACTGCCGGCGCCGTGTGCACCCCGTCGGCATTTCCTGCAGGCATGGAAATCAGTGAAACACCCATGAAACCCTGCTGTAAGCCAGAACGTAATCAGCACCAAAAGTCCCCAGCCGAAACAAACCGATGCAAAATTCGAACCACAAAAGACAGTACTGAACTGGCTGTGCCCTAAAGTGTTGGCAGACAGTTTTTTGTATCTCGCTGTAACTTAAAGGGTGCCCGAGAAGGGGGGATACCCCTGGATTGGGCCGGCCTGTGAGCTCCGGGAACACCTGCGAGGGCGGACTCCCGGCTCTGCAGTGACAGAAGCTGCAAAGCCGAATTGCCCCTCCTCCTCAATAGTGATCCAGGAAGAGCAGCGACGGCTCAGACCATCCCTTGAGCTACTCCCTTGAGAGCTGATTAATAAAGGCATTCTAAGGAGAAAACATTGTCTTCTGCCCATTTTTAACAAAGTGATACCAAGTTGAATTTTAAACAGAGCTGAGTGGTCATGAACTGGAAAAGACTCAAGTAAATTTGGAAGTTTTGGACAAAGAACTTTCTCTGTTTTACTTTTCTGCATAACACTTAGAAATCAGTCTGGTCTGTCAAATCCTCCTACCTCTGTTTCTTCACAGCTACAAAGAAAATGGACTTTCAAGTAATTCTACAAGTGTGGGAAATTGAAATTGAAATATGTAATATTGTTTTGAAAGTGTTTATGTCACCCCACTGTATAATATTGCAGGTACATGAAAATCACAAGAAGAGGACTGGTTCCATATCCCTAACATTTTGGCTAATTTATTTTAGGTTTTATACCTTACAGAACAGACAATATGATTCTGCCTCTTTTTTTTTCCCCTATTTTTGTGTGTTTAAGGTAGTGTAGTGGTGTGTTTTGGTTTTATGAGTTTTATGTATGTATTTGTTCCTTGTTTTATATTCTTTTTTATAAGTTGCAATGGTTTGCTCCATGTCACCCATGTTCCACCCTTATTGGTTTTACCCCAACCCCAGTTATATGTCAGTCATAAGTTATACAGCCCCTGGGTCTTGTCTGTCACTTTGAGGTCTCTCCCAATAGTCTGGAAAGTTCCAGTAAAGATCCCAAGTGATTGGACAAGACTTCAGCTGTCTCCCCACACGAGTTATTGATTTGTTACAATGTATGTCATTTACCTGGAGAGCCATGCCCCTTGGTCCCTGATTTGTCCCCAGTTAAACCCATCCCTGAGTTCCTCCCCCCAATAAAAGGTGTTGCATTGGGGGATTTCCCGCCCTTTTTCCCCTCGCCTTTCTTCCCTGCTGCTTCTGCTGAGGGGTGTCTGCTGGGGCAGATACCCTGATGAATAAAGCCAGCAGTTAACCCTGAACAGCCTCCCTCTTTTTTCCTGCTGTCATTCCTTCACTCCTTTGGGCAAGCAAGAACTCACAGGGATCAGTGAGGTTCATCCTGCTACCAAGCCGTACCCTTTACTGTTGAGGTGTCAGGGCTAGCAGAGACAAGACATCTCTTCAAGGCAGCTCTTTCATACTAACTTAAAAACATTTTATTACTTATTAATCTGTTTTGTTTAAAGAAGGAGGGCAAAGAAGAGCACCTATGTAAAATACCAAAAGAATATGTTAGTGCTCACAGAATATAGGGTGAACTACTACCCAGCAAAGTAGCAATTAAGGAAAGAGTTTTCAACTAAACTGGTACTGTGTCAGAGTTAATACAGTAGCTGTGATTCCTTTGTATGCACACACAAACATGCAGATATTTGTAACCAATACGGGACCTTCTTCAGTTATGCTAACAGTGTTGTCCCCCACAAAAAGGTACAGTTAATTACAATATCTCGAGACTGGATAAAAAATATGTTTGTAGAACTAGGGGAAAGAATAAGCAAAGAACTTAACATAACCAACTGTTGAGTCTGTGGAGGGGCTTTGATGTCAGAGGAATGGAAAAAGATCACAGTGTTAAAGAAACAAAATAATGTAAAAGACCCCTTTTGAAGAAGCAAAATTGATCTGAAAAAAAAATTGAACAAATAATGGAGGCTAGAAAACAAAGAATATGGCTCAAGCCAAATGAATTATAAAAGAAGGAGTGGGGAATTGTTATAAATGTATATTATAAAATTAGCTTTTCACAAGATGTGTGCTATATAATTAATAATGTTGTGGTAAGAATATAGGGTATAAGTTTTTATTTCTGCTATTAGTAAAGAAAATTAGGCATAGTGGTAGTAGTTGATATAAGTATGCTTAAACTGTCTATTTGGTCAGGATAACATCCAGTGAACATGTAAAGACTCTGCTACTGATATACCAACTATCAGCATCTACCATCTGAAGAAAGCACGGACCAAGGCCCAAGCTGGAGGTGATAATGTAGACACAGCCACGAAACACGCATGCTCTAAAAAGGCGGACCCAAGGAGGGACCATGCAAAACAGTTCCTGGAATATGGAAACTAGTTTATGGAAGAATATGAATATTCATAAACTGATGCAATAGAAAGGGTATTTAACAAATGTCTCTGATATAGCAGGTGTGGACTTGGCTGAATGCCAAGTCACCCGGCCGGCCGTACTTGGCTTTTTTATCTCCTAATTGTCTTAATTTTTTATTATACATATTTCTTAAAATTTACCAAAAAGTGAACCTCGTTTTTCACATCTCACATACCTGCTAATTCCAGGTGTGGGCTCGAATTCCAGCAGCTCCCACTAAGAGCGTTGTCACAGAGCTGTCACCCCCTGCCAGCCTGACCCTTTGCACTCTCCAGCTAATTCTGGCGCCTTCCCATTTCCCGCAGATTCCGGCTGCACAGTGACCCCTCCAGTCTTTTCCCAGCTCTTCCCTGTCAGACTTGGAATCAAGGAGGGAGAGGAGGAGTGGATTCTGCATATTCAGCACTTGACCTGCCTTTTCCCAGGCAGAAATTCCAACGGGACCTTTCTAGGAGGGATCCCGACAGCTCCCCTGGGCATTCCTTGCTATTGTGGCTCCTGTCCCCTAGGCGACTTGTGTTTGTAGTTACCAAATACAAATCACATTTTCCCCCCCTCCTGGCTGGAGTTCTCACTCCACCTGGTCCTTCCCGGTTTTTTTTGGTTGTTTTTTTTTTTTTTTTTTTTTTTTTTTTGGGTTTTTTTTGTTTTTTTTTTTTTCCTCTCACCAGCTCATTTTGCAATGCTCAGCGGAGTTCGCAGTCCCTCCTGGTGTCACCTCCCCGTGATCTGGGATGCACTGGGAGATGGATGGAGGGAAGGCATTGAAGCAATCCTAATTTAGTACCTGCAGCCCTCTGGACACAGAAACTGCAGCTGTTTTGCAGCCTGGCAGCTGAAACTCCTTTTTCTGAGGAATGCCGAGCATTGCATTTTAAAAGGAAAACTCAAGATAGCTTTTGGCCTTGGGCAGCTGTGGTTTTCCAGACGCTCTCTTGGAAGGGAGATGGCAGCAGGCAGAGCCAGTCAATAGCACACTAACAACTGATAACCGGGGTTAACTCTCCTGGCACTCCCTGAGCTCCGGCTCAACTTCCAGTGCCTGAATCTTCTCGAGCCACCTCTGATTCCTTCCCTGCTCACACAGAAACCTGGAGCACATTAAGGGGAGAGGATGTTTTACAAGAAAAGCTTATTAATTGATTCCATGACCCACGAGGGACCATTAAAAATGATGGAATGGATATGGAAATGAGTAATCGTTCACCGGGGCTTGGGCTGAGCAAGGCCAACTCCAGTCAATGGGAACCAAAAATAAAACAGAGCTGCTGCAGCCTCCAGGAAATGCTGGGAGCTGCAGGAATCCACCTGGGTATTCCCATCCCATTTACCTGTCCTCCTGGCGCTCTGGAGCCTCTCCACCACCTCTTTGGACTCATCCTTTCTCTCCAAAGGCTGTACCAGCAGGAATCTCATCCCATCCAAGTGCTTGGCCAGATTCTGTGCTAAGGTGTTGTGAAATGTGAGGTTCTGTTTTGTGTCAGGTAAAAAAAAAAAAAAAAAAAAAAAAAAAAAGAGAAAAAGGTGGCCTGTGTAGTTGTTGTGAAATGTGTGGAATGAGGCCACAGGACAGTTATAAAAATGAGTTTTAATAAACAAAGGAAAAAGCATGGAAAGAGGCTTTTTGGACAAATATTTTGCATGCTGATAAGTGAATAATGTGAGTTTTAAAGTTTTCACAATATACGTTTTAAGTTTCTTTTTAGGCTTTTAGCATGTAGGATAGAAGAATGCATAAGTATTATTATTTGCTTTGAAACAAAATTATTATAATGATTTATTAAAAAACTATGGACATTGATCTAATACCAATATCCAACTATGACGGACAAAGACTCTCTAACAATTTAAAGTTAGAAAGTGTATGCTTATTACGACGCCGGGCAGCGTGCAGGATAGCTCCCAGAAACACACGCGCAATTTACAGATCATCACAGGGTCTTTTATCTACAGGAGTATTGAATACACAAACTACAAATGCATATTCATAACTCTGATACCTCCCATTCCCCGCTTCGTATGGTAATTAGCCCAAGAAGCCATCAAGCATGCGTAGTTTGTTCTTTGAAATGGGTCGGTGGTCTTTTTAATGGGGTGGGGTCCCAAAATGATGAAGTAAGATTGTCTTCCTCAGCTCTGACTTTTTAACCTTTAGTGTTCGTGACAGCTAAATCCTGTTTTTCCCAGGACTGTTTGATTTATGATTGTATTGTGTTCATAGGGCCTATTGATTATTCATGATGCAGAAGCCTACTTTGACAGCTCCTCTGATTGATCGGTTCCTTCCAAGGATTATCAGTTCTTTCAGTCTGGCTTCTGTTAGCAAAAGGGAAGTCCTAGCTACATTATCTCAGCACTATCTATTTTGACTACAGTCTTTAATTCTTCTAAATCAATGCCTCAATAAGCTTTGAACTGCTTTGTAATAAGAGGTTTTGAACTACAGCTTTAGAATTAAAAAAAAAGTGGTAATCTCCTAAATAAAAGAAGGAAATGAGCTTATCTTAAGATAAAGAAAATTGAGGATCCTGGAAAGAAAAACTGGACCTCACCATCACAAATGTAAGGAAGCTAGACATCACCATCACTGATTTAGGGCCCTGGGAAGAGAACCTGAGCCTCACCATCACTGATGTATGATTGTGGAAAAAGAAACTGAACATCACCACCACTGATTTACAACCTTAGGGTATGGAAATTTGATGTCACCTATAGGAACTGATCACAATGGGGTATAGAAATTGGACTTCACAAACAGAAACCAGGAGGAAACCACAAAAAAAACCTGCTGAGAAATGTTTAATGAAGATGCTCAATAAAAACCAGCAAAAATCAGCATTCGGTGTGCAGCTGGAGGGGAAACCTCCACTGTACCCAGCATGCTGCTTTGCTCATATTTTATAATTTGAATTAATAAATTGATTGTTGCTTGATATATTGGCTGAGTCAAGCTCTTAGTCCTTACAGTGTCGCAGTCTGGTCCAGTGGTGAAGGTGCTGCGACCTTCCTTGCTAGAAGCATCTTTAAAAAGACACCTAGATCGATGGAGGCACAGGCACTCTCAGGCAGAGTGTGATTTAGCTGTTTGTGCACCCTTAGGTGCAAAGTGATCAGCTGGCACATGTCCCTGTCCTTCTCTCCCGTTTAAATCTGAGAGGAAAGGCAGTGATTTTATCAGCCAATTCCCAGTTTCCCGCCTGTGTGGCTTTTCTTAAAGTCTTAGCTCAGCAATTCTCACACTCAGAATCAGAGCTAGAGGAGTCACTGCTCTCATCCTCTGAGGAGGATGGAGGACACCTGCTGATGGGGTATGGCTGCTTGGATCATACCAGGGATGCCTAATATTGTGTGGCAGTGGAGACCAAGATGGCCTTTTTCCGGTTTCTACCACCTCCACTTCCAGTCCTGATGTTGTGGAAACCAGAAGTGGGTTAACCTTCAGGGGTGGAGCCGACCGAAGGGGAGGTACAGGGGGCGGGACCCGGGATGAAGGGGGTGTTCCTGATGTCAGGGATGTTCCTGGAAGAGGGGGAGGGGCCCGCCACGGTTACACTCAACGACCCAGGGGATGAAAGGAAAGGGGAGGAGCTGGGCACAATGGTAAGCGCGTGCGCGATGGTGTGCACAGGAAAGGGCAGAGGAGGAATGGAAGGGTGTCCATTTTGGGTCTGAAGGGCACGAAAACTTGGGCTGAGGGAAGACAAAATGGCGGGGCTGGCCACATTGCCGGCACCATTTTGGGGACATAGAACTTGTGAACTAGGAACTTGTGGAGGGGGTAAACTCAGGTAATTTGGTATAGGTAGGAGGTTGATGGAAAGGTTCAGCACAGCATGGCCAGTGCTGCCCTGGTGAGGGGAGAAAGGGGGTTGGGAGACGTCTGGGAGACAGTGGCAACCCGGCACAGCGTCGCAGGAACCACCTGCCGACCCACTCTCAGGCAGGAAAAAGGGTTTAGGGCCATGGGAAAAGGGAGAAGAGGAGGGGTCTTTAATGGAGGCCCAAGGCGAGTGGGATTATATAGGGTAGCTAGGAGTGGGGTTTCACAACTTGGCCAATGGGGAGAGGAATTGGGAAAGGGACCAATCAGGGGAAGGATCAAAAATGGACCAATCGGCTGGGGTAAAATAGAACCAATGGGGTATGACTGACTAACACATTTCTTCACCATAACATAGAGAGCTGTTTGCCAGGGTTTCTCCTTTAGGGAGTTGTGTTTATATTCTGTCTGGCCTAACTGCTCCCTTTCTAAGGGGGCATGTTTATATTATTGTCTGGCTTCTCTCCAGAGAACACTGTATTAACACTGTCTGGCTTAACAGCCTCCACACTAAGGGAAATGAGCGAGCCCCCATCCCTGGTTCCTAACCCCTTGCTGTTCACACACACCCTTGGCTCATCCAGCCCTCATTCCCAAGGATCAGAAAATAACCCTGGACTGCCACAGTTTCCAGCACCCGCCCTGAATCCCAGGCCTCTAGTTCCCAAGCAGCCAGAGACCTGAGGAAGCAGGGGATAAAACAGGAGCTGAGGAAGGCAAGGATCTGTAATTAAAGGCAAATCTGTGTTAAAAATGGGCAGGAGACAATGTTTTCTCCTTAAAATGCCTTTATTGATCAGCTCTCAAGGGGTAGCTCAAGGGATGGTCTGAGCCATTGCTGCTCTTCCTGGTTCACTATTGAGGAGGAGGGGCAATTCGGCTTTGCAGCTTCTGTCACTGCAGAGCCGGGAGTCCGCCCTCGCAGGTGTTCCCGGAGCTCACAGGCCGGCCCAATCCAGGGGTATCCCCCCTTCTCGGGCACCCTTTAAGTTACAGCGAGATACAAAAAACTGTCTGCCAACACCTTAGGGCATAGCCAGTTCAGTACTGTCTTTTGTGGGTCCGGATCTTGCATTGGTTTGTTTCGGCTGGGGACTTTTGGTGCTGATTACGTTCTGGCTCACAGCGAGGCTTCATGGGTGTTTCACTGATTTCCATAGGAGATGCCAGCAGGAAATGCTGATGGGACGCACGCGGCGGCCGTGCTGGCGGCAGCGGCAGGGCGCGCGGCGGCGGCAGTGGTGGAGGACTGGTGCCAGTGGCAGTGGTATCGGTGGCCCTGCAGCAGCCCCGCAGGGAGCAGGGCTGTCGGTGCCCAAAGAACAAACATGCCCCCTGCCCCTTCAGGGAGACCACAGAGGTGGCCACACCACAGGGGCATACAATTACAAACCATTTGGAACATTAATACACTTACTGCACAACAATTAAGCGGATTTTAACACTTTAAACTTTCAACATATAACCAGGAGTCTTTTTAACTTTATTTCTTTCAATCCCTCCTCTTTTTATTTGATCGAGTTTTTGACCCGCATCAATTTTTTTTTACTCTTGGTAATATATTTTTTGTAACTTCTGATATTGGTTATAGATTTTTTTTGCTTTATCAAGTTCTTTTGCATTAGAGGTTAGTTTTAGTATATTTGTAGGCTTTTTGGGGTTGATTCTTGAAATTTGAAGGCTTGCCTGTATTGTGGAGGTTATGGTTCAAATCAGGCAGGGGAGTACACAGGGGATAAGGAGGAGACTTGCAACTGCACTTAAAACTATGAATCTTATTTTCTTTCACCCGGCTCCTTTTAGGGGCCAAAAATTGTCCCACCAATTGGTATTAATTAAGGGTGTACACTTTTGGGTACTTACATATGCAATCTTTTTTTTTCTTTTGGAAATGTTTTGGATTACTTTATTTTTATTATCTATTTCAGAGCAGCACTCTGATGAATTAAACTTCTCACAGATGCTACCTTCATTTGCTAGCAAATAGTCCATGGCCAATTTTATTTGGTATACTTCTGCTCTTGTTTGGGCTAATTGATGGCTAATATGATTTAGGGCCATGACTGTTTTATTTGATATAACTTTTAATACTGCCTGCGATCGGATAATCTGTTTTAACATATAGATAAAAGTCCTGTACCCCCAGGACTTATCTTGTGCCCGGGTGGCTGGCCCGTATGTTTTTATGATCTTTTCTGGGGTCCAAATTTTGCCCTTCCAAGTTTGAGAACTGCTCATATCAATCACAGTTCGTTTTTGTTTATTGTTTTTTCTCAGATTATTATATTGTGGCACTATTAGATTGTTTTTGGATTCACGTGGCAACAGGAAGGAAGTAGGTTTGATGATGCCAACAGTGCAGCTATCTGCCCAGTTTCTAGGAAGATGTGTGCAAGCTTTATTTCTACATATCCAGAATAAATGCTTTGGAGCTTTCCATGAGGTGTTTTGGGTGTCGAAAGGGTGTTCCCAGTATTTTGATATATCTCTAATTCCCCAAAAGGGGTTAATTCCCCATCCACGACATTGACGTAACTGATAGCTTTTGTTATAAATGCATCTAGTCTCTTTTTTTCTAATAGCCCAATAGGTGTTGGGGTTTTTAGGGATCCAATTTTGGGTTAAATCTTTTTTTATTAGGGACTTTTTGTAACTGATTCTTTTTATCAAATCAATAAACAAGTTCTTATTGAGGGGTTCACTTATTTCAGTTTTTCTTAGTGTTTTTTTTTTTTTTTTTTTATGAGGTCTATAACTCTTTCTAAATTATTTATTTCTTTCAGGCAAAACTATTTTCTTATAGAGCACTCCCCAGTCAAGCACTGCTTAAAGATGGCAGCATCTTTTGTGATCCAATATTGTTTTCTCTCTTCCTGACAGGTTGAGAGTTGGGAGACAGCAAAGCAAGCGGGGTTCACGTTGGTGTGAACTCTGATTAAGGACTGCAAGTTTTCCCCGTCATAGATGGGGGAATAGCATTTTGAACAAACTCTTTCTATAGGTCTACGTATCATCAAGACCATCATCAGTCCTCCCAAGAGTCCAGTATGAACCTTTTCCATCCTTTGGTCTCACCTGGTCTTGCCTCTTGGGTCTAGGAGCTCCTCAGGTTCAGCCTCCAGAGTTCTTTCTTCTATACAGTCCCACTTGGCTGTTAATTTTAGTTAGCTTTCTTGGGGTGTGCTCTATGAGAGATTTCTAATTTTTGATTTTCTATTAATAAGTATTAGTAGTTGTTATAACTTTTCTAATAATTTACACCAACTTAGAATAACAGTACTAGAACTTATACTAACTTAAGGCAACAAACTCTTAATAACAATTCTACAACTTCAATGACTGACATGAACTCTCAATAACAATATTACAACTTCAGCGACAAACTCTTAATAACAATATTACAACTTCAGTGATTAATACAAATAGTGATACTAAAATGTCCTGTGTGGGTATCTGACTTATATAATGTTTTTTTTTTCTTCACTGGGTTTTTGGTTTTCTCTTGAGGGTTATTTTTAAAGGATCTGGATGTTGAACAACAGTCCACTTGGGAGGATTGCTCGGAAGGTTTGGGCTTGACAGATTGTTCGGAGGTGGCACCAGTCCTTTTACTCGGGTGTGGTGGGTCCAGCCTTTTTCCTGTGTTCAGACCGCAGCATGGGTAGTTAGCAGCATCTGGAAAGGACCTTCATATTTTGGGGTCAATGGAGTACTACTCCAGGACTTAATTAATACCCAATCTCCAGGGTTAATTTGGTGAATGTTTGAGTCAAGGGGAGAAGTTTGGGGAAGATATCCTTTTCTTCTGAGGTCTTCTAGTGTTTTCCCAATTGTCATTATATACTTCTGGGTTTTGGTTTCTCCTTCTTGGTAACCTCCAGTGCTATAGGGGGTTAACAAGAATGGAAGTCCAAACATCATTTCATAAGGGGAAACTCCTATGTCAGATCGGGGCCTGGTTCTTATTTGCAAAAGGGCAAGAGGCAAGCATCAGAGCCAATTTAGCTGTGTTTCTTCAATTAATTTGGTCAACACATTCTTGAGAGTCCTATTCATCCATTCCACCCTCCCTGAGCTCTGGGGATGCCAGGGGGTGTGGTGTTTCCATTTTATTCCCAGTGCTTCAATTGTTTTTTGTAAAATTTTAGCAGTAAAGTGGGGTTCCCTATCTGAATCAATATTGTTAATTAACCCATACCGAGGGACTATGTGTTCCAGAATGATTTTTACCACCATGTCTGTTGTTTCTCTCCTTGTTGGGAATGCCTCCACCCAGTGGGTGAGATGGTCAATTATTATTAAAAGGTGTCTATAACCTCGGACAGGCGGCATTTCAGTGAAATCTACCTGGGCACTTTGGAACGGTCTCAAAGCTAGCTGTCTTCCCCCCAGGTGTGCCCCCTCTCATTACTTTTTGGTTGATTTTCTGACAGATGACACACCCTTGGGTTACGGCCTTTGCTAAGTCATACACTCCCAGGCATAAGTTTTCTCTTAGGAAGTGGTCACATAACCCCTGGGCTCCCCCATGGGTTAATCTATGGATTTCAGTTAGCATCTCTCTTGCTAGGGGCTTGTTTAGAAACTTTCTCCCATCAGGGGTTAACCACTCTCCTTGTTTCCCTTTCTGCATTTTTAGTTCTTCTATTACTTTTAATTCCTTTTCACTGTATGTTGGTTCTGTATTTCTTTCCTTTTCCCCTGAAACTTTGGTTAATGCTAGAATTTTGATTGGTTATTCTTCATGTTGGGGACTCATTTCAAAATTTAGTATGGGCTCGTCTTGGTGGCACATTGGGTCCCCTAGTGCATAGAGTTTATGACACTCCTACTGGGTCTTCTACTAAGTTCCCCAGTTCTTTCTTGAAGTTCCTAACCTCTGAGGCTGTCAGGGGGGCATTTACAAATTCCACCCCTCCGGCAGCTCCACCCATTGGAACTTCTCTCAAGGAAAAAAGTTTAGCTCTAGATTGGGTGTTATAGCAAGGTCCTCCTGGATTATTTTTAGAGGAAGGCTCTGTGCTTGAGGTGAGCAAATTCGGTTCCCAGTTGGCGGGTGGTGTTGCAACCATGGATGGTAAGGGAGAGGGAATCTGGCTACTGTTAGGGGAGACCGGAGGTATTACTATTGAGTAGAAGGGGTTGTTACTTGATTGAGGGAGACTTATTGAAGGGCTAGTCAAGGAGGAGACCAGGGTTCTGGACTGGGAAGACTGAGAGAGATTTGCAGGTAAGGTCTGAGGATTGGAGGGAGGAATAGGGGAATCAGTTTGAGGAAGTTGAGAAGGACTTATAGGTGGGGCCGAAGGTATGGGAGGAGAAACAGAGGTTACAGTCTGGGAATGCCGAAAGGGGTTTACAGGTGGAGCTTGAGGGCTCTGAGGGATAACCTGGGGTATATCTGGATAAGCGGGAGGGGGAGGTAAATAGCTGAGTGGATCCCAAATAGGGCTATTTTCTTCTTTGTCCTTATCACTCTTTTCTTTATGCCCTTGTAATTTACAGATCTTTACTTTCTTCTTCTGAGTGCTCTGTTCTTGCCTACAAGCAGCATACTGTATCTGTTCTATTTCTATATCCCCTCGGGCTCTCAGATGTTGATTTAATTAAGCACACATCCAAGGGTCAGTTGTTCCATGCCATGGACATTCCCCAGGTAGACTTAGAGTAGGCCATACCTCTACACAATAACGTATCATTTTGATTTTATTTGAAGCCTTAGTACTCTTCTCCCTGTCCCACTGTTCTAACATTTTTCCTAATGGGCTTTCTAGAGGGATATTAGTTATCTTCTCTCTCTCCTGCTTTTCAACATCCTTTGGCTTACTCACCCAAGTACCCATTCTCACTTGGTAACTTTAACTAAAATTTCTTAAAGCGCTTTCACTCAAATACAATCAGACCTAATTCACACTCACTTGTGGGCCCTGGAAGTAGTTTGTATGACCTGCCCTTAGGGTCCCAACCCCTGCTACAGCCAGCCCCTGGTACATGTCAGTGGCCTGAATCTTGCCCACCCCCTTTAGGGCTTCAGCCGCCACCCCAGCCAGTACCCTCTTTCACCCCTGTACGTCAGGCAAATCCCTGTAAGCAGCCAGTCAACCTGGGCCCAGGGTTCCAGTCACTACTTACTGCCAGGACTCGGACACACAGTGTGCAACTCACTCATACATCCTATTGTTAAGTTCCTCGCACTTTGGAACTTCCCTAACTCTTTCACTCTCCTGCACCTGGACAGCGTCCTTTTGGGCACCCCCGACCAGTTCTACCTCTCCTTACTTGGAAAGCATACCCCTCCTCTGGTTACCCCCGACCAGTGTGACCTTTCCTTTACCCCGTCAGTTACCTCTAGCTAGTAACCTCGGCCAGTACCCCTTGCTCTCCCCACACCCCTGCAGGCCCTGGGGGCAGCCTAGCCTTCCTAGCCACCCCTCTAACCTGTGCTGGTGTGGTGCGTGCATCACACATTCATCCCTGGCCTCCGCGCATGCTTGAGGTGACCTGGGCAGTTTACCCCTACAGGTCTAGGGGGAAACCTATAGCACCACTCGCCCTATGACGTGCCACTCACTCCCTAAGCAGCCTTTGCACATCCGGAGGGGGGTTCAGTACACCCCTGGAGATGCCTCTCTCACTCTATTCCCTTTCACTTCCTCCTGTTCTCGACCACCCTCCTCGCGGAGGTGTGGAAATGCGATACTAAGGAGTTCTCAATCACTTCGGGAGTCTGAGCTGCCGGCCCCCGTCTCACACATTCCACACTTGCATGCCTCCACTCCCACCACCGGGTTTATACTTACCCGATGCTCTTCAATGGTGTCCCTCGAGGCTGGCGTGCATTGTCATCATCTTGGTCCAGGAGGCCAGCTTTCCAGGAGATCCAAGATCGGGCGGCGCCTTCCCGTCCTGGTCCTCTTCTGGGCATGGCCAATCCCGGACGAGCTCCCCAATTTGTTAAAAATGGGCAGGAGACAATGTTTTCTCCTTAAAATGCCTTTATTGATCAGCTCTCAAGGGGTAGCTCAAGGGATGGTCTGAGCCATTGCTGCTCTTCCTGGTTCACTATTGAGGAGGAGGGGCAATTCGGCTTTGCAGCTTCTGTCACTGCAGAGCCGGGAGGCCGCCCTCGCAGGTGTTCCCGGAGCTCACAGGCCGGCCCGATCCAGGGGTATCCCCCCTTCTCGGGCACCCTTTAAGTTACAGCGAGATACAAAAAACTGTCTGCCAACACCTTAGGGCATAGCCAGTTCAGTACTGTCTTTTGTGGGTCCGGATCTTGCATTGGTTTGTTTCGGCTGGGGACTTTTGGTGCTGATTACGTTCTGGCTCACAGCGAGGCTTCATGGGTGTTTCACTGATTTCCATAGGAGATGCCAGCAGGAAATGCCGATGGGGCGCACGTGACAGAACTGCAGACGGGGCACACGCGGCGGCCGTGCCGGCGGCGGCGGCAGGGCACACGGCAGGGCGCATGGCGCCGGCAGTGGTGGAAGACCTGCGCTGTCGCCGGCGGCAGCCCCGCAGGGAGCAGGGCTGTCGATGCCCAAAGAGCAAATGTGCCCCCTGCCCCTTCAGGGAGACCACAGAGGTGGCCACTCCACAGGGGCATACAATTACAAACCATTCGGAACATTAATACACTTACTACACAACAATTAAGAGGATTTTAACACTTTAAACTTTCAACATATAACCAGGAGTCTTTTTAACTTTATTTCTTTCAATCTGGGCCAGTGAGAAGCAGAAAGAGTTGAAAGTGAGCTGGTCCTCAGATGTGTGAAAGGAAAAGTATGGACATGGGGCTTTATGAACACGAGACTCTCCTTACAGCGTCTTTCTCCAGGACCAGCTCGGAAGGACATGGAGGAGACTGTCCTAGAAAACAAGGCACAGAACGTTATAACATTTATTTTAAAACATACACCAGAATCCCACTTACAGGAAGTACAGAAACTAAAGGTTATTTCTTTCTTCCCTAAGGCCCTGGAGTTGTGTCCCTTCTCCAGGCCAGAATTCCAATACACCTGGTCCCAGGGACTGATTCCAAGGGCACCCATGGGAAGTTTTAAGGGATGAAAGAGCTCAGAAATTAATATAATGGGGCAATTGGGGGCTCAGCCCTGCTTCAATCCCTTCTGATAAGAACCTGATCCTTGGGGAACTTCCCAGGGGAGCTGGCAGGAGGGCTGGAGGCTTCCCAAGCCTCACCTGGGAAACAGGAGTAGATGGAAGCACAAAGACTGGATGGGCTGGGGAGCCCAGCTGGTGTGGGGCAGGACAAGCTCTGTTTTCAGTGAGAAGGGTGGAAAGAAGCACTGGGAGTACTGGTGTGAAATATCAGATAACTGGGAATACTGAGGTGAAGTGTCAGATGTGCTGGTTGCGGAAAGGGTATGGGATGTCTGAGGGTGGGCAACAGAGTGTGTGAGGGGGTGTCTGCTAACACACTTTTTAACCATTTTGTTGCCTCCTAATGTTCAGGACATCCCAAAAACGTGGCTGGTGTCTGCTGCCCTAAATTAAGGACCTCTGCCACTGCTGCGAGGGGTGCTGAGCTCCATCTATCCCAGGGGGCTTTGACCCACTGTGTCACCCCTGGGCAGTCCTGGGGGGGCTCAGCCCCACTGTGTGACCC
Source organism: Zosterops lateralis (assembly GCF_965231275.1). Classification (NCBI taxonomy): domain Eukaryota; kingdom Metazoa; phylum Chordata; class Aves; order Passeriformes; family Zosteropidae; genus Zosterops; species Zosterops lateralis. The sequence continues at coordinate 5,313,735 of NC_139801.1, forward strand.
ATTACAGAGTCCCAGGGGGCTCACACACCCCATCCCAGACCGCAGAAGCCCTGGTGGGCTTCATATCCCCCATCCCAATCTGCAGAGCTCGGGGGTCCCGCACCCACTGCCCGTCCCACGGCTCCGTTGTGCCGGTACACGGCCCTGAGCCCGGGCGTGCCCCCGGTGCCGGCTCTGGCGGGGCCGTCGGTGAAGGCGGCTCCGAGCTGGAGCCCGTGGCTCAGGTTGTCCCCGCAGCCGCCCCAGCGGGAGCCGGGCGCGGGGAGCTCGTAGGGGCCGGGGCCGCAGGAGCACAGCGGGAGCTCTCCGGAGGCGCAGGAGCGGGCGATGCCCTGGGCCAAGGCCGCCGCTGCCAGGGCGTGCATGAAGGTGGCTTCCCGCGTTCCTGTGGAGAAAACAGGGATATTTCCTGCGTCCCTGCCCAGCCAGACTCTCCTCTCACACATCTCACAGTGCAAGGAGTTTCTGTATTTCGTCTTGCAGCAGGATAAACCCGAGGCCTCTCAATTTTTCTATTTTAACCTGTGTTCCTTGTATTACACTGCCCATATCCAGCCTGTATCCCCTCCTCTTCCTCCGCTTTTTTTGGAGCCTCTGGTAGTTGTTTGGAATAGAAGTTACTGTCTGTCACCTCCCTCAGATGGAATTTGCACAGGATTAACACTATATAAAGGCAGGATATTTACTCCAAAACAGAAATCCAAGGCAGAGGCGGCCCCGGAACGCGCTGCCAGCCCGGGATGCTCCTGGGGCAGAGCCGGAGCAGCGCCTCGGCGGGAGGAGCATCCCTTACCTGTGAGCAGGTCGGGGCCGAAGCTGGGGGCTCGCTGGATGGAGGAGCAGTTCCACCTCATGTCGGCGAAGCTCTGCTGGCACAGCTGCTGCGTCCGGCGGGCGGCGCGGACGATGCTGGGCATCACCTCCAGGTGCCGGCGGCACAGCTGCAGCTGCTCCGGCGCCAGCAGCCGGCAGTGCTGGCTCTCGTTCCAGGACACCCCGCTGCCCGCCAGCCCGCTATGGGGAGAGGTGGGGGTCACTGCGGGGGCCGCGGCGCCCCGAGGGACCGCCAAGAGGGGCTCTGGACGGAGAGATCCCTCCCTACTCACAGCCACTGGATGGCTGTGGACAGGCCCAGCTGGCACAGCAGCGCGGTGGCAGTGGTAGAGGGGCGGCCCATGGCCGGGAATTGAGGCTGGGATGGGGACTGGGAGCTGGGATGGAGCTTTTATAGCAGCAGTGGTGGCAGGTCCTGCCCTCTGGAGAGGGGAACAAAGGGTGTTTTGGTGCCATTCACAGGGTTAGGGACAAGGAGGGGCCGGAGGGAGGTCCAGCTGTCATTAGCAGTGGCCGTCCCCAAACAGCACCTGGGAGGGGGTTGAGGGATGAGCCGCTGTAGGATGTTCCCCTCAGCACTGCCAAGGCCACTACTGACCATGTCCCCAAAATCCCACATTCACATGGATTTTAAATCTCTGCAGGGTGTGTGACTCCACTACTGCCCTGGGCAGCCCTTTCCATGAGAATTTTTCCCTAATATCCAACTAAAACCTCCCCTGGCACAGCTGGAGGCTGTGTCATCCTGTCCCTTGTCCCCTGTCTCCTGGAAACAGAGCCTGACACCCCACCTCCCCACCTCCCCAGCTGCACCCTCCTTTAAGGTCAGCACAGGTTCATAATTTCTATTCTATTTTTTTTTCTTGTTTTCTTTACAGAAAGCTTGAAAAAGCACATTTTCCTTGACCCAGAGGAGTGCACGTCCCTGAGCTGGCACAGGCACCAGCCCTGAAGTGTCAGCAGGGGCTGCCCAAGGTGCCATGGCAGGGCACCAAGGCTGGCACGTGCCTGTCACAGGGTGCATTTCTTGGGATCTCTCCCTCCTACAAGTACAAAACCAGAAGTGCTGCTTGGAGCCCGTGAGGAACCAGGTAGGCTGGGATTTTCCCACAGTGGGAGGTGACATTTGACACAAGCCCAGCTGACCCCAGGTTTTGGAAAGGGTCACAGGTTGAAACCCACTTTTTAGGCTTTCACTTTCTCCCTGGCTGTGCTACTTCCCCTCTCTCTGGAAGGTGCTTTTCCTTGACAGAACCAAACTGGGGGTTGGTTTTCATCCCCCGTGACCTTTCACCTTGACAGGACATGCCTGGATGGTTGATCACTGTCCCCTCGTGACCTTCCTTTCACTTGGGATCACATGCACTAAACCCAGGACACACAGCTTGAGTCATTGTCCTTCCCAAATTCTTCCCTTGGGATGCAAAGGCCATGGCTCATTGTGCTGGAGCAGTGGCCCTTGAGGAAGGGTCCCAGGTCACTCTCAAATCCCAAGCAGTTACAAAGGGATTGGTTAAAGGGCAGAGAGAAAAGGAGGAACACAGGGATAACCCGTCTATGTTCCCTAAACACCAAACCTGGTGTTTTGGATTCTGTCCCTTGTGGCTTCCAGCTAAGCTCCTCCTCAGGGTGTGGATGGTGCCTTTTTTTGGGACCTGGAGGATCTCCAGAGGGTTGCCAGGACAACACTGGGATTGGATGACAGCTGGGAAGGCACCTGAGTTCTCAAGGGCTTCTGAAGCCATGAGAATGGTCAGAAGAAGCTGCCGCAGAGCAGGAATGCGGAGAGAAACCACTCCAGGATGGGCTGGCAGGAGGGAATTCCCTTCACAGGTGATGGGAGCTGTGATCAGCACCAGATCAGTGGGGCTTAGTCCCACCCCATCCCTTCCTTTGGGATGGGAGTTCACCCTGAGAACTGGGCAAGGGAAGCAGGGCCAGCACAGGGAACTGCACCAATGTCACAGCCTGCCACCTCCCACCAGAGGTATTTTTACCAATCCCTCTTCACAGAAAAGTTTTGCAATGACTGAGTAGTAGGAAAAACACAAACCCTTCCTTTTAAAGCAAAGCCAACCCTCCTTTGAACGTCAATTCATCTTTTTAGCTCAATCCTTGGAACAACGAAGGAGGATGAGTGCTTAAAATACCCCTTCCTTCCCCTTCCAAGCTGGGCTGGCTCTGTGGGAAGGAGGGAGGCAGGAGGGGATTCCCAGGCCAGGAGAGGCTTTCCTTCTGTCTAGTGACCTTCCCCAGCTGGGGCTTCACTGGCATGGAGGAGACCAAAGGAACCAGAAGAACATTGGGAAAGGTGTCCCCCCCCGGTGTTGGCCACCCTGAGGACACAGGGAGGGGACAGCTCCAGGAAGGCCTAAAGGGGCAGAGCTGGTGCTGGGTCAGAGCTCCTGGGATGAGGCTTTAGTGGAGGAACAGCAGAACTGTCCTGGAGGGCCAAAGGTTGGTGTCCCTTGCTCCTGGGACTCGGACAGGGGCCAAAGCAAACACCTGTGAGTGGTTTGTGACCCATGTGAGCACATGGGGTCTCCATGCACTGTCCCAGTTCCCAATGGTCTGTGACTCCCAGACTCAGGAGGGGCAGATCCAGGGACCTTCCAGGGGTTCCCCTGCCACCAAAGTGTCTCCTCAGGCCCTGGTGACCTCGGTTCCCCATCCTCACCTACCGACCGACCCTGTGAGGAGCCACATCCCTTTGCGTGGAGGCTGTGCCAGTGCGGTGACAGTGACGCAGGGGGTGGTGACACATGGTCATGTGGCACTGACATGCCAGCTCCTGACACAGCCCAGGGGCCGGGGATGAGATTCCTGCTGCTGGTGGACACTGGGAGCATCCTGTCCCTTCTAGAGGCTGGAGACAGTGGGACGGTCACCCTGGGTGGCAGAAGCCCTTCCTGCCATGGAGCTCAGCTTTCCTTCAGGGAAACCATCCCCTTCTTTCCAAAGAGCACAGGACAGGTACTGAGAACAGGCTAGGAGTGGCAGGGACCCGATCCTGCAGAAGAGCCACCTCCCAGTGTCATCTGTCCACACAGCTTCCCAAATCTGGGAGCAGGGACAGCGGATCTGCCTCTGCTGTGAGGACACCACACGGAGTGATACTTCCCTGTGACAGAGCTGCCTGTGCCCATGGCAGTGTCCTCGTGCAGGCAGCCCAGGCACAGGTGGGAGGGAGGATCCTGCTGCAGAACATGTGGCAGCATCTGTCCCCACCAGCCCGGGGAGATGACGCTGCAGAGGCAGCGCAGGGCTCTGCAAGACAGGGGGGACCCGGGGTGACACGTTCCACATCTGCCACACCCTGAGGCACCTCGGGATGGAGGTCCCAGCCCAGCCAGAGCCCCTGGAGAGGAGGAAAAATGGTATGAACGACACGCCTGGCCTTCCCTCCCAGGCTGGGAATAGCTGCCAGGGGAGCTGTGCCAGTCACAGAGTTGCTGTGGCAGGGAGGGATAATGGGAAGCAGCCCTAAGGATGGCAGGGACACAGGGTGGTGTCCTGTAGGTGCCACCAGCCTCTTGTCCCATCCCAAAGCCACAGAGAAAGCACCATATTCACCAGGAGCACATCCCAGGCAGCCAGGACACAGCACGAGGATGGGCCTCGATGAGATCAAAAGGATTCGGGAATGGGCACTGCAGCAATATCAGGGAAAATAAAAGAAATGGTACCTCCAGCAGCCCTCTGGAAGGGGATTTACCTTCAGCTGGGTGAAAGGACTCGTTATCTTCCTTATTTTATCAAGATTGGGGAGATTTAGGTTTATTTAGGCTCTGTCTGAACACAGGAGGAGAAACACTCTCCTCTCCTTGCTCTGCCCAGCTGGGGTGGCCTGAGGAGAGAGATCTGCCAGGAACTTCCCAGGATATCCTTCAGCTCCTGCAGTAATTGTTGTATTGCACTAATTAGTTCGTTTTGTTATATTGCACTGGGTGTTTCTTTGTTGCACCTTCCCATGAGGCTTTGAATCCCCTTCACCTGATAACCCCTATCTTTCTCCTCCCCCTGGTTCAGTCCCCATTGGTTAACAGACCCCTTCCCCCTTTTCCCTAGGGATTAAAATTCCCCGTTCGGGGAGGCTGCCCCTCTTTCTCCTCCTGGGCTCTTAGTGCAATACAACAGTAGATGAAACTCTGGATCATGAAAAAAAGAAAAAAGGAGAGGTGTAGAGGCATTTGATATCAGGGACAAGGTACTCTGCAAACCTGAGATATTCTAGAATATGTGGTTTTATTGCAAGGGTCGTGGGTAGAAAGGGCCTTCCCTTCAGCCACCAGCCTCGGCTGAAGGGAAGTCCCAGAGAGAGAACGAGAGAGAGAGCAAGAGGGTAAGCTGGCAAGAAGAGGGGAGAGAGCTAGAGCAACGTGGCAGGGGTCAGAGTGCAGGGGGAAGAGAACAGAGGTAAGAGCAGGGAAAGGAGAGTGAGGTCCAGAGAGAAAGAGCGAAGAGGAGAGCCAAGAGAGCAGGGACCAGAGAGTGAAGAGGGCAAAGAGAGAAGAGAAGAGGGGCGAAAGGTAGGAGAGCCAAGACAAGAGAGTGAGGTTCTGGTTACAATACATTATATCTCCTTTTGTGATGAATATTCTAATTTACAGTGACCAACCAATACAAGACACAAAACCCTATAGAATCTACATACAGCCTATAAGAACTACTACATTACCATGTGTTATATTTTAAACTCTAAAAACTACTCTTTAGACTTTTCTGTTTTACTACATTGACCTTTGGATCCCTTAGCCAGCAGAAAGGTATTGTTCAGTCAAAAGGGATTCTCCTTCAGCTGGCTAGGCTATTGTCTTCAAGTTATATAGTAACTAAAACTCTGTATCCTACAACTCAAAGTAAGCTTTCATTTCGATTACAGGTTTCATATTTTCAAAATCTTTTGCTAAGCAATCATATTTATAAAGTTTCCCTGATTCATCTTTTCCAACAGAGAGGGAAAAGGGAAAAAAAAGAAGAAAAAGGGGAAAAGCAAAATTGCTGTAATTGAAGCGAATTGAGGGAAGGTTATTTCCACCTGGGTTAGTGAAACAGCTCGGTGGAAATTTCTGATAAAAATCTATTCTTCTTTGAAAATGCAGATCCAGGAAAATGTGAAGGCTTTCCACTGGAAAGAATGAGTTTTTCTGGATTTCTTAACCAGTTCTCTAGAAAATTTTTCAATGGTCACAACATTTTAATCAGTGCTGCTTTTTTTGTCAGACCAAAATTTACACTCCTGCCGCCTTCCAGCCTGACATGAAAATGCAACATTTTTAGCATTACCGCTTTATTTGTTTAAAATTTAATATTCTACAGACCTTTTGCCCTCCTTTTGGATCAAGAAAACACTGGAAATGCCAAGACATGCCTGGGATAGGAAAACCATTTCCCCTAAAGCACGGGAAGCTCTGGATGAGAAGTGCAGAACTCAGGACAGACCCCGGGTTTCTCTTGGCCTCGTGCTGGTTCTGGGGACACAAATATAGTTTGGTGCCACCTCATTGTCCCCTGGGCCAGCACAGGCTCACTCCATGTCCTGCTCCTGGCCAAGCTGTTCCTGGGGCTGGAAGAAGGGGACATTGCCCTTGGACTCAATCCTTGGCAAATCCATGAGACCACAATCTGGAATCCCATTTTTCTTTGAGTCAGGAAAGCACACAGACATCATTAATGGTGATAAACCAACACCATTTCCCTGCCTCATTTTCCACACCTTCATAGCCCCTCCTTATCCTGGGAAGTTCTTCTTCCCCCCTTACCCTGGGCTTTACAGAATCCTTAGCGTTGGGAAAAATCCTCTGAGATCAAGTCCAGTTATTTGGGAGCTTTTTCTGTGGGGTAAAACCAGCTCCAGGATTCTCCCCATCCTATTTTTAGTGCATTTTCCAGCAGATGTTTCAATCCCCAGAGAAACTTCAGGATCCACAGCCACTGTCCCCAAGTGCCACTGCCTTGAAGGAGTCAACCCCTGCCAGCTGCTGCTCCTCGAGGACACAACACTGGATAAACATGGCTGGGGACACTCAGGATGCCAGAGGCAGTGCCTGGCACCGAGTGCTGGCAGCACATGGTGTCCCCTCCCATCCCCAGTGTCCCCACCTATCCTCAGCTCTGAGCTTAATGTGATGAAAATGCTGGTGGGAGCGGCAGCACAAAGCCAAGACATCTCCTGGTGACATGAGTGGGAAGCACAGCCTGGGAAGGGGTTAAACGAGGAGCAGAGGCCACAAAAATTCACCAGAAACACCTAGTGAAGGCACTTTGGGCTCTCAAGTGTCCCTGCAATGTCACTGAGTGCTGGAGCAGGGGGCTGGCATAGCACTGGGGATGTGCTGAGCTCGCTCACCTGCTGTCCCAGCACTTGGTGGGCACTGGAAAAGCAAATCCCTGCCCCAGGGACAGTCTGAACTCACCTGTGGACACTGCAAAAGCAGGTCCCTGCCCCAGGGAGCTCAGGTGTCACCCAAGGACAGGGCACAGTGCTGGGGAGAAGCCCCAGGTGGGCACAGCAGCTCCTGGGACACTCCAGAGCCCAGCTGGCTGTGGCTCCCCAGGGACATCAGCTGGGGACAGCACTGGGAATGGAGCCGGAAAGCACTGGGATGGGAGAGGACAAGGGTTGTGGTGGCTGTGGCATGGGGACTTTTGTGACCTGAGAGGGACACGGGAACAGGATCTCCAAGGGGTAGGGGGTGTGTGGGAGCAGGATATCCAGCAAACAGCAGCCCTGGAGCTGGAGGCTGGGTTTCCTCCTGTCCCTAAGGTCCTGCAGGATGGTGACACACAGTGACAGGCTCCCCTGCCATAGCCACTCACTGTGACAGGGCACAGAGCTCTGCATCAGAGGGAAACTGAGGCAGGAGTGGAAATGTGGGGGCCACCAAAGTCACCAGGGGTCCTGGAGCTGTATGCTCAGCAAAGGAGAGGAAGCTGAAGCCCTGACATATTTTACACCAAAAATGCCCTTTTTGCTTCCCAGTAAAATCATGATAAGCTTGAAAGAAAAAAAAAAAAAAGAAGAAAATGAAGCAATATGGGATTTTAAGTAACTTCCAAGCCCTTTTGTTCCCACAGCTCCATCCCACCAGGTGAGTGGAGGTGACTGGGCCCAGCTGGGGACTTCCAAGGTGGAACCAAATGGATGTGAAATATTAAAGGTTTCACTGCAGCCTCAGTTTTATACTTACTGGAGCTGGCCCAGCCCTTCAGGTGCTCCCACTGTGCTCAGAGCCCAGCACCCACCACGCTCCCGTCACTGGGTTCACAAATCACGCAGGCACCAGTGAGACTGAAACCACAATAATATTATTTATATTAATATTATTAATAATAATTAGAGTTCTGACTGATGGCTGCAGGTCTGGGCTACACTTTGGTGATGCTGTCAGGTGGCATCTCCTCAGCTGGACCCTCTCCTTTGTGATGGGACTGGGAGACTCCCACCCTGTTGCTCCCAAGTCCCACACATCCCAGAGCCTTCTGCCCTTTCCTCAGGAGGCAGAAAGCCCAGGCACAGAGGAGGGAAAGGCCCATCAGGGCCATGAGCAGAGCCAGGGAGGCAGTACCCTCGGGCTGGGGACAGATCCACCGGGGAGTGCTGGTGATCCCGGCCGAGATATTCCAGCCGTGCTCCTGAAAGACACAACGGGATTGGCGCAGGTCTGGCACGGCCATGCTGGCCGCACGCAGTGTGTCCAGCCAGCCCAGTGAGCAGCAGCTCCAGGGGTTCCCAGCCACGGACATGACCCTCAGGCTGTGGGACCAGTTCCTGACTGTTCCCAAGGTCTGCAGGTTGTTATTCCAAATGTCCAGGCTCTCCAGTGGGGAGCAGGAAAGCCCTGGTGGCAGCAGGCTCAGGTGGTTGCCCGACAGGTCCAGCACTTGAAGCGTGCCCAGGCAGGGGAGCACTGCCTGGCCCTCATCCATCTGGTTGTCCCTCAGAGAGAGCTCCTGCAGGGACAGCTCCAACTCTCCCAGTGCTCCCATGGGCATGGACAAGTCCCTGTTTCCTGACAGGTCCAGGGAGAGCAATGGGGTCTGGTTGATGGTGTGGGGCTGCAGCCTGGAGATGTTTTTCTTGGACAGGCTCAGGTGCTTCAAGCGAGGCATGTTGTAGAAGGGGGTGCAGGTGTCTCTAGGGGCTGACGTGTGAGAATCCCCTCCCAAATCCCTTCCCTGGTCACTCCTCTGGCTCTCACAAGGCTGGAGGCTGTTAGAGCCCAGATCCATGGATTCCAGGTGAGGCAGGGAATCAAAGAACCAGCGTGGCAGCACATGAAGGGTGTTGCTGTGGAGGTCCAGCAAGGGCATGGACAGCTTTGTGCCATTGGAGACAGTCCTTGGCCACATCCTGGAGACAGTTCCTAGCCAGGCTGAGGCTGTACAGGGAGCCTAGGCTGTGGAAGAAGGAAAATGGGAACAGCTCCAGGCAGTTATTGCTGAGATCCAGGTCAGCCACATGTGTCAGAGCAGCCATGGGATGCACAGTCCTGTTGAACCTCTGCATCTCCTCGTAGAGCAGGATGAACTCCCTAGGATGAGGTGAGCCTGGGAGCAGGGAAGCAATGAGGCTGTTGGAGAGGTTTAAGTGTGTGAGATCATGGGCTCTGGGGAGCTCTGGAAAAGAGAGGTGTCTGTTATGGCTCAAGTCGAGCACTCGGAGCAGGTAGGGCTCCGCTCCCTCCTTGGAGGAGAACAGCTCCAGGGCGTTGTGGCTGAGGTTTAAAACTCGCAGCTGCATGAGGCTGAAGCCAGAGATACAGAGGAGGGAATTCAAAGCCAAGTTCAGCACCTCCAGCTCTTCCAGAGGCTCAAAAGCTCCCTCCTGGATCTCCATGATGTAGTTGTTGCTGAGGTCGAGCTGGCGCAGCCACGGCCAGTTCTGAAAGGTCCCTGCCAGCAGCTTGGTCATCGTGTTACCGGAGAGATCCAGCACCCTCAGGCTGGTGAGGTTGCTGATGTACCAGCTGGCCATGTGGCTCTCCAGGTTATTCACAGACAGGTCCAGGACCTCTATATTTCTGAGCAGATGGAAAGCTTCCCCGTTAGCCAAGTAATTCCAGTCTAGGTGGTTCGATCCCAGGAGGAGAGAGCGCAGCCAAAGCAGCTGAGCCAGGGTGGTGGCTGACATGGCTTCCAGCTGGTTGAAGCACACATCCAGGTACTCCAGCTGCTGAAATCCTGGCATGTTGCTGCCTGACAGGTTTTGGATGAAGTTGTTGGAGAGTTCAAGGTACTTAATTCCTTGGCCAAGCTCCTTGGGAAATTTCCGCAGTCCAACTCCTTTGCAAGACAACTTTGTGAGGCTCTGTGGAGAGACAGGAGAGGTGTGAATGAGGAGGGGGCTACAAAACACAGCTCCAGGCAAGCCAGCTGCTGTCCAAGATGGGCATGAAAAGTGGGAATGAGCACTGCTCCCCCTTCCCAAGCCCAGTTGGTCCAGAGCATCCCTGTTCAGGCAGAGGAGGGCCACTGTGTAGGCTCCACCTTCCCTCTTGCTCCGGTTTCCTCTGGAGTTGGGAACCTGGATGGGGAGCAGCTGATTTCTTTCTGGAGTGACAGAAACCTGCTATTCCCCATCCAGGCTTCCAACTGCTTCATTGGAATCCCTGCACTCCATCCTATGAGCACCTCAGGCAAGGCAGGAACGTGGGAGCAGCTGGATGCCAGGGACCACCTCATAGAAGACCAGCTCCATGGCAGGAAAAGAGAGGAAAAGCTGGGAAAGTTAAAGAGATGGAGTCTAGAGGGAGGTGAGAGCCATAGGGAGGAGATCCAGAGGGATGCTGGCAGCCCCAGCCATGCTGCTGGAGCCATCCCAGCCCGGGTGCTCCTTGAAAACAGCTTTACCTGCTGGCACAACAGGGAGCTGGGTCTCGTCTCCAGGCTAGCCCGGGCTCTGATGATGGAAGGGACTAGCCAGAGCAGGAAACATCCCTGTGTAGCCCAGAGCATGTTGGGCTGTGGGCACTGCCGGCCCCGTCCTGCAGCAGACTGGGCAGGAGCCAGGCTTTGTATAAATGGGCTTCAGGATGGGATGGGGGAAGGAGATAAGGCATGTGGGTGTTCGTAGCTACAGAAGTGGGAAAAGAAAGACATCAGCTCACAGAGAGGGAAAAACAGCACAAAGCCACAAGGAAGGGAAATGGCAGGATGGGGAGGAGGGAGCTCAGGTGACCAGCTGAACCTGCTGTCACATCAAATGCCAGGAGGCAGAGGAGGCATGTAGGAAAGCTGAGAGGGTTTGGAGGAGTTTCCTTGTGCCAGGGACAGGATGCGCCAGCACCCGGGATGTGGAGATACAGCTAGAGAGCCATGCTGGGAGCACTGCTCAGCTCATGACAGAAATGGACATGTTAGCATTAGTAGGCCGCAAGCCTTGGCAACCAAAAGCAGAAGTTTGAGAAAGGAATGCAAGAGACAGCGATGTGCTTGGTACGATACGTGCTTAGCAAGCAGAACTGAGATAAGACAGCACATACCTGTGTTAGTGCGAGGCATGACTTAAGCAATGTACTTGGCAATATTACTTGTTATATAATGAAAAGGTATATAAACTCAGCTAGGCATAACAATAAATGGCTTCATGTATGCAACCTATGGAGTCCATGTCTCTCTGTCAATTGTTGTCAAATGGTGCCCTGTGTGACGGAGTGACAATCGCCTAGCAGAGCCACGGACGACGAGCCCTGCAGAACAAAGTGCTGCGGAAAGAAGCAGGAACGCCGGCCGGCAAAAGGAACTCCTCCGGGAAGTAGGAGGTGAGCTAACACTCTGGGATTTTTGGAGGTTAGCCGCTGCAGGGGACGATGGGTCAGGGAACGTCTGTCCAGGATAAAAGCGTTTTTGAGCTTATGTGCAGGCTGTTGCGACACCATGGTAAAACTTTGCCTTTGCATGATTAAAAAGATTTATTACATTGGGTAGCAGTGGAGATTCTGGGAGTCACCAAGTCCACGATCTTTACATCAGATCTATGGGACAAAGCAGGAGTTAAGCTATGGGATCTTGCTACCAAGGGAAATAAAGCAGCTGCAGAAATGCTACCCTCATGGAGGGTGACTTTTGAGACCTTAAAGGCTCAAGAAAACTCCCAAGATACAGGGAATGCCTGTTCTTCTACGGCAAGTTCTCAATGCTCTTTAAAAACGGAAGAGACTGCTGCTAAAGTTAAACAAACTGCCGCTTTCTCCCTCCTGTGCGGTGGAATTGAATAAATCCTTAACTGAAGAGACTGTATCTCTGTCTCCCACGCCGCAGCGAACACTACCCACAGCCCCGGCACCAGCTATTGCGGGGAGAAGGGAGGGAGGCCCTCCATGCTCCGTGAGGGTTTTCGCTGCTGACTATGACAGTGAGGAAAGTGATCAAGATGGTCCGGAGGAGGATCCCTTTGATCCTGGACCTACTGATCCTGACAAAGAACCTGATTTATATCCCCCCCGACCCTCATGACAACTGAGTGCAGTTAAAACAACAAGAACTAAAAGAGAGAGACTTTGAAATTGCTGAACGAATCGTAGCTCCAGTGATATACAAGGGATCGCGAGGGTGAACTGCCCGGTGGGAACAGCTATCCTCAGAAATTAAAGAGCTCCAGCGAGCAGCTACAGAGCATGGTATTAGCTCACCGCATTTTGTAAGCTTGCTGGACTCTGTGTTTGCTGCCCACACAATGACTCCATATGATTTAAAAACTCTTGCCCGGCTGCTGCTATCTCCTATGCAATACAGCTTATGGGAGAAAGAATGGGAAAGAGGTTTGCAAAACCTGCTTTTAACTTACATGGACCACGCTGATCAGGCCCTGGCCACCCTCACAATCAGGCAGCTTATGGGAACGGGACTGTATACAGATCCTGCTGTTCAGGCACGAGATTGCCCAAAAGAAGCCCTTGATGCAGCTCACCAAGCCATTTTTGTGGTCCCTGTCCTGGATTTGTGAGATAAGAATGTATTCTATTTGCCATCTGTTGGAGGTGGGGGGCAGTTATCTTATCTCTTCCAAGAACAATGTCTCCCTCCGGGGAGATGTCTCCTGCTAATGGGCCATTAAGTGACTCACTGCATGACTGATAAGGTACATCATCCCATTGTGAGATGCTCCACCCAGAAGGAGGAACCAAGCATTCCTACCTGCATAAAATAAGCTTGGTCTAAGCCATCGGCCCCAGTTTTCTTCACTGGATTCCCAGAGGAGCAGCCATCTTCGCTGGATTCCCAGAGAAGCAGCTTCTTCCCTGCTGGATTCCCAGAGGAGGACCAGGCCCATCTACTCTATCACCAGACCTTCACAGAGAACTATACCCTTCTACAGGATCTCTGCTTCAGCAGCATTTCATCTGCCACTGCAGGAGGCACAGCCACCATCCAACTGGACTTTTACCAACACCCTGACTCCTCAGGGTGTCAGGTTTTCTGACTGTATCAGTAGTTTTGTTTGTACTAATTACATTTGTTGTTTTTTTTCTATTTTAGTTTTTTCTAGTAAATAACTATTATTCCCATTCCCATACCTTTGCCTGAGAGCTGTTTTTTTTTTTTTTTTATTTTGAAATTGTGGTAATTCGGAGGGAGGGAGGGGGTTTACCTTTCCCACTTCACAGGAGGCTTTTGCCTTCCTTTACAGACTCCTGTCTTTTCAAACTAAGACAGATCTTGGCGCCCAACGTGGGGCTCGAGGGCATTGAAAGGAAAAAGGGAATAATAGTTCTTAAGTAATCTAATTGTGTGTACTGATATAGAAACATCTTTGAGTGTCACCATGTGGTCTAGCTTACCTTGGTTTGGGTGGCACGTGATCGTGGCTGTATTTCTCCCATTTGCAGGCCCTTATCTAGATATGGGTCCTATAACTAAGGCTACTGTGGCTGTTATCCAGTTTGGCTTATGGGTTAATAAGGTGAGGAATTCATGGATCTTTAACTTCCTCTGGAAGGCAGGTACATGGATTCAGAGCTATCATACACTAACTGTGTGTTTTTGGGGTTACCTTAATAATGGTACCTATTGTGAAGAAATGACACCAGGGGAGATTTTCTCCCAACCTTTTAACCATCTTTTTGGGTCTGCTCCACCAGTTTTTGAAGGGTTAAGATCCACTCTGAATGCTAATGATGTCATACAATGGGTGGTGTTGTTAATATGCCTGTTATATTTAGCACTCAGAGATAAGGGAAGATTAACATGGAGAACTACCCTGACACCTGCCCCAGAGACTAGAGATGCTGCTGTTCCAGAGCCTGACCCTGCCCCACAGTCTGTCTCAGAAATGAACCACCCAGATTGGGTGGGGGTTCTGGTTAAGGAGATACATGAGATGAGTCAGATGCTGAAGGAGTGCATTTCCCCAGCTATTGAGAAACTCTCACTTTGCCTTCAAGAGGGACAGCCAAATAGTACAGCAGTGGAACCCACAGGTGTTACAACTGTCCAGGGTCCAGCCGAACCACAAAGGCAGTCACAGCCAGCAGCAGTTGCCCCGGTAGAAACAAGGAGGTCTAAGATGAAAGCTGAGCACCCAGATAAGGATAGGAATGGAGGAACCTCACAACCCACAGGGGAGCCAGAGGTTGCAATCATCACCGAGTCCCTGAGGTACGAAAGTCTCCGTAACCTGCACAAAGACATTGTGCGACGGGGACGTGAGGCTTATACTACCTGGTTACTCCGGGTCTGGGATCTTATGGGTACAGGCGTGCAGCTGGATGGTGGTGAGGCAAGGAACTTGGGACCCTTGACCCAGGACTCAGGTATGAATCAGATTTTTGTAAGGGAGCCAGGGTCTCTTTCTCTCTGGGAGCGGCTTTTAATGAGTGTCAGAGAGAGGTTTGTCCACAGGGAAAGAATGCAGGAGCACCACCATAGGATGCGCTGGAAGACCCTTGAGGAAGGGATCCAACAGCTGAGGGAAGTAGCAATATTGGAGGTACTCTTCGGGAGGGATGGACAGCATGACAATGACCCCGACAAAGTCAGGTGCACAGGGCAAATGCTGTGGAGCCTAGCAAACCTTGGGCCATCTCAATACACCACTTTTATTGCAACAATTGATGCAGATACTAACCGAGAGACCGTGGGTTCTGTTGCCAACAAGCTGAGGAATTATGAGAGCATGATCAATGGCCCAATGCAGGCTCATATCTCAGCTGTGATTAAGGAGTTCAAAGAGGAGATGAGGGAGATGAGGGAGGAGATGAAGAAAGTTAATGCAGCCCCTGTGCGAGTTACAGGCCCCAAATTCAGTGCCCAACATTCCCCAGCTAGAGACAGAGGGTACACCCCAAGGGCCAATTTGTGGTTCTTCCTGCGTGACCATGGGGAAGACATGGGTAGGTGGGATGGGAAACCCACTTCTGTCCTGGCAGCACGGGTGCGTCAGCTCAAAGAGGGAAACTCTAACCGAGGAATTTCCACCAAGGTGAAGGTAGCCTCGACCTCCCATGACCGAGCTGCCGGGTATGATGTGTCAAATCCCCTTGAAGGAACCTCTAGTATGTATGCCCAGGAAGGGAATAATAACCAGTGTTAGAGGTGCCCTGTCTCTAGCCAGGGAGAGGCACGGGAAAACCGGATCTTCTGGACAGTGTGGATCCGATGGCCTGGCACATCAGAGCCACAAAAATATGATGCTTTAGTTGATACTGGTGCGCAGTGTACTTTAATACCATCGGGACAGGTGGGGGCAGAGGCTGTTTCCATTGCTGGTGTGACAGGGGGATCTCAGCAACTGACCCTGGTGGAGGCCGAGGTGAGCCTGACCGGGAAGGAGTGGAAGAAACATTCTATTGTGACCGGCCCAGATGCTCCATGTATTCTAGGCATAGACTTTCTCCGGAACGGCTATTACAAAGACCCAAAGGGACTCAGGTGGGCTTTTGGAATAGCTGCTGTAGAGGCAGAGAACATTAAGCAGTTGAACACCTTGCCTGGATTATCAGAGAACCCGTCTGCAGTAGGACTCCTGAGGGTGGAAGAGCAACGTGTGCCAATTGCGACCTCGACAGTGCACCGCCGGCAATATCGGACAGATCGAGATGCTGTGATCTCCATCCACCGGATGATTCGTGAGCTGGAGAGCCAAGGGGTGGTCAGCAAAACTCACTCACCCTTCAACAGCCCCATCTGGCCTGTGCGCAAATCCGACAGAGAATGGAGATTGACTGTGGACTACCGTGGCTTGAATGAAGTGACTCCACCGCTGAGCGCTGCCGTGCCGGACATGCTGGAACTCCAGTACGAGCTGGAGTCCAAAGCAGCAAAGTGGTATGCCACTATTGACATTGCTAACGCGTTTTTCTCCATTCCTCTGGCAGCAGAATGCAGGCCTCAGTTTGCTTTCACGTGGAGAGGTGTGCAGTACACCTGGAACCGACTGCCCCAGGGGTGGAAACACAGCCCCACCATCTGCCATGGACTGATCCAGACTGCACTGGAAAAGGGTGAGGCTCCAGAACACCTGCAATACATCGATGACATCATTGTGTGGGGGAGCACAGTGGCAGAGGTGTTTGAGAAAGGAGAAAAAATCATCCAGATTCTCCTGAAAGCCGGTTTCGCCATTAAGAAGAGCAAAGTCAAAGGACCTGCCCGAGAGATCCAGTTCCTTGGAGTGAAATGGCAAGATGGACGCCGCCAGATTCCCACTGAGGTCATCAACAAGATCACGGCGATGTCTCCACCGACCAGCAAAAAGGAAACACAAGCTTTCCTGGGTGCCATAGGATTTTGGAGAATGCACATTCCCGAGTATAGCCAGATTGTGAGCCCTCTCTACCTGGTTACCCGCAAGAAGAACGATTTCCACTGGGGCCCTGAACAGCAGCAAGCCTTCACCCAGATCAAGCAGGAGATTGCTCATGCGGTAGCCCTTGGCCCAGTCAGGACGGGACCAGAGGTGAAGAACGTGCTCTACTCTGCAGCCGGGAACAATGGCTTGTCCTGGAGCCTTTGGCAGAAGGTGCCTGGTGAGACTCGAGGCCGACCCTTGGGATTCTGGAGCCGAGGTTACAGAGGGTCCGAAGCCAACTACACCCCAACAGAGAAAGAAATCTTGGCTGCCTATGAAGGAGTTCAAGCCGCCTCGGAGGTGATTGGCACGGAAGCACAACTCCTCCTGGCACCCCGACTCCCGGTGCTGGGCTGGATGTTCAAAGGAAAGGTTCCCACTACCCACCATGCCACTGATGCTACATGGAGCAAATGGATTGCCCTTATCACCCAGCGTGCCCGTATTGGAAATCCAAATCGCCCTGGGATTTTGGAGATAATTACGAACTGGCCGGAAGGTGAAAACTTCGGTCTCACTGATGATGAGGAACAGGAACAAGTGACAAGGGCTGAAGAAGCGCCACCATATAACCAACTACCAGCAGAGGAAACATGCTACGCTCTTTTCACTGACGGTTCTTGTCGCATCGTAGGGATAAACCGAAAGTGGAAAGCAGCCGTATGGAGCCCCACACGACAGGTTGCACAGGCTACCGAAGGAGAAGGTGGATCGAGCCAACTCGCTGAGCTCAAGGCTGTTCAGCTGGCCCTGGACATTGCTGAAAGGGAGAAGTGGCCAAGGCTCTACCTTTACACCGATTCGTGGATGGTAGCCAATGCTCTGTGGGGGTGGCTGGGAAGGTGGAGAAAGGCCAACTGGCAGCGCAGAGGAAAACCCATCTGGGCTGCTGATATATGGAAAGACATTGCCTCTCGGGTGGAGAAACTAACAGTGAAAGTCCGTCATGTAGATGCCCATGTCCCCAAAAGTCGGGCTGATGAGGAGCACCGAAACAACGAGCAAGTAGATCAGGCAGCAAGAATAGAGGTGTCAAAGATAGACCTAGATTGGCACCATAAGGGGGAGTTGTTCCTGGCTCGATGGGCCCATGATGCGTCAGGTCATCAGGGCAGAGATGCCACCTACAAGTGGGCACGAGACCGAGGGGTGGACCTAACCATGGACAGCATTTCTCAGGTTATCCATGACTGTGAGACGTGTGCTGCCATCAAACAGGCCAAGCGGGTGAAGCCCCTATGGTATGGTGGACGGTGGTCCAAGTACAAGTATGGGGAGGCCTGGCAGATAGACTACATCACACTGCCCCAGACACGCCAAGGCAAGCGCTACGTGCTGACCATGGTGGAAGCCACCACTGGATGGCTGGAGACCTACCCTGTGCCTCATGCCACCGCCCGGAACACCATCTTAGGCCTGGAAAAGCAAGTCCTGTGGAGACATGGCACCCCTGAGAGAATAGAGTCAGACAACGGAACCCATTTCAAGAACGGCCTTATCAACACCTGGGCCAGAGAACATGGTATCGAATGGATATATCATATTCCCTATCATGCTCCAGCTGCCGGCAAAGTTGAACGGTGCAACGGACTCCTTAAGACCACCCTGAAGGCACTTGGTGGTGGAACTTTTAGAAACTGGGAAATGAACCTGGCAAAAGCAACCTGGATGGTCAACACCCGAGGGTCCATCAATCGAGCTGGTCCTGCCCAGTCTGAACCCGTGCACACAGTAGATGGAGATAAAGTCCCTGTGGTACATATGAAAGGTATTTTAGGAAAAACTGTTTGGATTAATCCCACCTCAGGCAAAGACAAACCCATCCGTGGGATTGTTTTTGCTCAAGGACCTGGTTATACTTGGTGGGTAATGCAGAAAGATGGAGAAACCCGTTGTGTACCACAAGGAAACCTAGTCTTAAGTGAGAAATGGGTGTAAGATTTCATTGTGATGCAGATGGAAATAGAATAAGGGGTGGATAATGTCCTGGATTTGTGAGATAAGAATGTATTCTATTTGCCATCTGTTGGAGGTGGGGGGCAGTTATCTTATCTCTTCCAAGAACAATGTCTCCCTCCGGGGAGATGTCTCCTGCTAATGGGCCATTAAGTGACTCACTGCATGACTGATAAGGTACATCATCCCATTGTGAGATGCTCCACCCAGAAGGAGGAACCAAGCATTCCTACCTGCATAAAATAAGCTTGGTCTAAGCCATCGGCCCCAGTTTTCTTCACTGGATTCCCAGAGGAGCAGCCATCTTCGCTGGATTCCCAGAGAAGCAGCTTCTTCCCTGCTGGATTCCCAGAGGAGGACCAGGCCCATCTACTCTATCACCAGACCTTCACAGAGAACTATACCCTTCTACAGGATCTCTGCTTCAGCAGCATTTCATCTGCCACTGCAGGAGGCACAGCCACCATCCAACTGGACTTTTACCAACACCCTGACTCCTCAGGGTGTCAGGTTTTCTGACTGTATCAGTAGTTTTGTTTGTACTAATTACATTTGTTGTTTTTTTTCTATTTTAGTTTTTTCTAGTAAATAACTATTATTCCCATTCCCATACCTTTGCCTGAGAGCTGTTTTTTTTTTTTTTTTATTTTGAAATTGTGGTAATTCGGAGGGAGGGAGGGGGTTTACCTTTCCCACTTCACAGGAGGCTTTTGCCTTCCTTTACAGACTCCTGTCTTTTCAAACTAAGACAGTCCCAGATGCCAAAACACCTCAGAAAGCATTTACAACCATTGTCCAGGGGCCCCAAGAGCCCTATATGCAA
This sequence comes from Zosterops lateralis, assembly GCF_965231275.1. Lineage (NCBI taxonomy): Eukaryota > Metazoa > Chordata > Aves > Passeriformes > Zosteropidae > Zosterops > Zosterops lateralis. The sequence continues at coordinate 5,333,138 of NC_139801.1, forward strand.
TTTGTTGATCACCTTAAACAAGCATTAGAGTGCCAAATTGATAATGCAGATGCCCGTGGAATTTTGCTTTTAAAACTTGCTGTTGAAAATGCAAACACAGACTGTAAAAAACTCCTTAAGTCCCTGCTTAAGCAAGAGCCGAGTCTTGTTGAAATGGTTGAGGCATGCAACCAAATTGGGACAATAGAACATCAATGTGAGACTATGGCTGCAGCTTTTGCAGCAGCCAAAGGCACTTTTAGAAGTGCAGCAGTTTGCTATGGCTGTGGCAAGCCAGGCCACCTTAAAAAAGACTGCTTCACTCAGAGGAAAGCTAAGCTGAAAGCCCATGATATATGTCCACGGTGTCACAAAGGTCGTCATTTTGCTAAGTATGATTCTGAAGGTCATCCGATCCAGGGAAACCGGAGCCAGAGCGTGGGCCGGCGCTGTGCCCCGACGCAAATTCCTCAGCTGCCGATGCAGATTCAGCCACTGCAGATGCCAGCACCACAAGTGCAGCCACCGAGAATGCCCAGCGGAGGAAAGCCTCAAGTCTTTGCCCAGCAACTGCAGGGAGCACCGGACTGGACCTGGCAACCTCAATCACAGTAACATTGCTTGACTCTTCTGTTCATTTACTCCACACAGGAATTTTTGGCCCACTAGGGCCCCAGATAAGTGCTCTACTGATAGGGAGGTCTTCAACTACCCTTTAAAAAAAAAACAAAACAACTCTTTTTGTTTTACCAGGAGTTATAGACTCGGACTTTGTTGGGGAAATAAAAATTATGGCTTAGACTCCCTTTCCACCCTGTACTGTCCCTCAAGGTACACGCATTGCACAATTGATTCCCTTTTCACACAATTTGTCACCCCTTTCTGCAAAGTGTGATACAAGGGTGGGAGGATTTGGTTCCCCAGGAACCCCACAGGTATTATGGGTGCAAGAAATTTCTGAAAAACATCCCACTTGCAAGTGTACCCTGTCACTACAGAGACAACAGGTGACACTCACTGGTATCTTAGATACAGGAGCGGACATGAGTGTTGTCTCTCAAGCCAAGTGGTCCCCCACTTGGCCCCTCACAGAGATACCCCAAACCCTCACTGGGATTGGGGGGAGCAGTTGCAGTTACCAAAATCTCCATCTAATTCAAGTGATAGGACCTGAAGGTCATATAGCCTCTGTGAAGCCGTTTATTTTGCCTGTGCCCATGGTGTTGTGGGGACAAGATGTGCTTTCCCAATGGGGACTCAAAATTCAGGATGATTTTTAATAGGGGCCATTGTGGCACGTGACACTCTAAAACTAACCTGGAAAACTGAAACACCTTTGCTGGGTGGATCAATGGCCCCTTCCACTGCTTAAATTACCCGCACTTACTGAGCTTGTTCAGGAACAATTTCAAAAGGGATGTATAGTCCCCTCTACCAGTCCCTGGAACTCACCTGTGTTTGTTGTTAAAAAACAAACTGTCAAATGGCACTTGCTCCAGGATCTCCGAAAAATTAATGATGTCATTGAAGACATGGGAGCCCTGCAGCCTGGTCTCCCCTCCCCTACTATGATCCCCTGAGATTGGCATTTGACAGTCATTGACTTTAAAGACTGCTTTTTTGACATTCCATTACATCCTGAGGATGCACCTAAATTTGCCTTCTCTGTCCCTAGTATCAACATGCAAGCACCCTTGCAGAGATATCACCGGGTGGTTTTACCCCAGGGGATGAAATGCTCGCCATCAATTTGCCAATGGTTTGTTGTGAGGGTCCTCAGGCCCGTTAGCCAGAAAATGCCTGCTGCCTTGTTATATCACTACATGGATGACATCCTTGTTGCAGCAGAAAAACAGAAGATAATGAAGGAAGCCCTAGCCCTTGTCACTGATGCTGTAACCCAAGCTGGGCTTTGTGTTTCTCCTGAAAAAATCCAGTCTCAACCTCCTTAGAAATACCTTGGCTGATGCATTAGGGCCCAGTGTATTTCTCCTCAGCCTTTGCAGATTCACACAGAAATTCGTACTTTGCATGATGCTCAAAAACTTTTGCGTTCAATTAATTGGGTTCGTTCCTTGTTGGGAATTTCAAACGCTGACCTGAGCCCTTTGTTTGATCTTCTAAAAGGGGAACCAGATCTGCTATCGCCTTGCCAACTCACACCAGAAGCCTGCCAGGCATTGCAACTGGTAGCTGATGCTATTTCAAACCGGCAGGCAGCCCGATGGGCCCCTGAGTTACCCTTTTCCTTAATCATTCTGAATCTGGCTAGGCAACCTCATGCTTTGATATTCCAGTGGGATCCTAAAGCGCCTGACCCCTTGCTGATCATTGAGTGGATTTTTTTGCCACATCAGATGTCTAAAACTGTAAGCACACAGCATGAAATGTTTGCTATGCTCATTGTATAAGCTAGACAGAGACTTACCACACTTGCAGGTGTGGATTTTTGTTTAATCTGTTTGCCTGTTACTACCTTTTATTTACAGTGGCTGTTGCAGCAATCTGAAGTTTTTCAAATGGCCCTTACTGACTTTTCGGGACAGCTTTCTACATATCCCCCGAAGCACAAGCTGGTGGCATCCAGCTTTAATCTTCTGATGAGACCCAAAAGAAGTGAAGTCCCATTGCAGGCTTTAACTGTTTTTACAGATGGATCCAGTCACACTCACAAGTCAGTACCGCTTTGGTGGGACACTGATCTCAATCAATGGGATTTGGATGTCACTACTGTATCAGGTTCACCTCAGATTGTTGAGTTAGCAGCTGTTGTCTGAACTTTTCAGCAATTTCTCATGTCTTTTAACTTGATAACAGATTCTGCTTATGTTGCAGGACTTGTGGAGAGAGCTGAGGCTGCTGTACTAAAGGATGTGCCCAACAAGGAGCTGTTTCAGTGGTTACAACAACTTGTTTTTCTTTTAGATACTAGAGAGCACCCCTACTTTGTGATGCATGTCAGGTCTCACACCACTTTACCTGGTTTTATTGCAGAGGGGAGTCGCCAAGCTGATTTACTCGCCTTACCTGTTCAACTGCCAGATCACCTTTCCCAGGCCAAACTCAGTCACTCATTTTTTCACCAGAATGCTGCTGCGCTTGCCCGTGCCTTTGACTTGAGCACACGCCAAGCTGCTAGTATTGTGGCTGTGTGCCCAGACTGCCAGAGACACTCCTTCCCCTCCCTTGCGGGGGCTGCTAACCCTAGAGGGCTCGAGAGTCTTCAAATTTGGCAATCAGATGTTACTCATTTCCCTGAGTTTGGCAGACTTAAGTACATTCATTCTTCCATTGATACTTTTTCAGGTGCCTTGTTTGCATCCTGTCACACAGGAGAATCAGCAAAGGACATTTGCCGTCACTTTGCAAGTGCTTTTGCGGTCCTGGGAATCCCCTCACAAATTAAAACTGATAATGGCCCAGCATACATTTCCCAGAGGGTCAAAAATTTCCTCGCCCTCTGGGAGGTAACCCACAAAACAAGAATTCCTCACTCCCCCACGGGACAAGCCATAATCGAAAGAGCTCATGTGTCACTGAAGCGTCTTTTGTTGCAACAGAAAGGGGGAATGGGGAATGCTACTCCGGCAGAGTGATTGCAGAAGGCACTGTATGTTTTTAACTTCCTAAACTGCTCACTTACAGATCTTAACCCTCCAATTGTGAGACACTTTGGCAACAACTCCAAGTTAGAGGTTAAACAGAAAGCCCCAGTCCTTATTAAGGACCCAAAACCAGGTAAAATTAAGGGACCTTATCCCCTTGTCACACGGGGAAGAGGATTTGCTTGTGTCTCAACTAAAATTGACCCGAGGTGGATTCAAGCCAAGAATGTGAGACCGTTCAGAGAATCCTTGGACACCTTTCCTGAGGATCCCGGTCACCTCGACACTTCATCTGCTTCACCCTCACCTCTGCTCTCTCAGACTGCTGAATCCAGAACCACTGAGAGCCCACAACCACCCAAACCAGCCTCTGCCTGACCAGGGAGGACTCGTTGGCCTCTCACCAACTCGTGAGCTGCAAGATCAACTCGTTCCTGAGACAGCTGGTTTGCCCCTTCTTACAGCAAGCTGGAAGACCCAGAAGTAACCAGAAGAAAGGTTTGGAGGACTAACAGAGCGCTTAACCTGTCGCTGCCACAGTACACTGGTAATGATGTTGATGATAAAACACGAGCATTGCAATATGCACGTATCCAGGCACAAAGTCATTTAGAAAGAATAGTATGGTGTCAGTCACATAATTTTAGCTGTCACCCAGCAGTGACAATTGTTTGCTTACGTTGTAAGGTACAAACTACTCATAGAATTGCACATGTTGTAGGCATTGTATGTTATCGTTGCTTTAGTGAGATTCGCAGGTCATTTACTCCATTTGTGTTTATTAGAGAACAACTAGGACCCAAGGTTCTCCAACAGCATCTTTCTGGTCCTCCACAATTACAGGAATTTGATTTAACAGGATTTTTGCGGAGAATAGAATCCACAGACCAATGTGCTTTAGCTAGTGATATATATCATCAAACAAAAGATAACTTGATTGTTGAATTGTGGGATTGGCAAGCTATAATTAAAACGAGATGTGGAAAATTCAAACATTAGCTCTTCTATGGCTGTGGATTCTCGGCAAAGGAGAGGTGGCGGCTGTTCTGGTTTGGGTTGAATTAGGGGAGAACCTCCAAGGAATCCCCTAATAACAAAACCTCTACCACCCCTCCCCCAACCCTGGGTTTGGGAAGGAATCTCTCGAACAAAAAGTGGAAAAAAACGGTTTATTAACAAATAAATAAACACCCCCCGACACAAGGGAAAAAAAAAGAAAAGAAAAAGCTCAGGTTACTGTGAGGGGGAGGGCGCAGAGCTTCTTTCACAAGCCCCGGAGATCCTCCTCGGACTCCTCCAGCCAGATCAGCTCCGGGTGCCGGTCCTAAATCTTAAAGGGGGGGGGGGGGGGGGGGGGGGAAGGGGAGAAGAGGGAAAGGAAAAAAACACAAACAAACAGCACACAGAGGCGGCAGAAAGAAAGAAAGAAAAAACAAAAGAACGAAAGGGCAAGAATATAAGCAGAAATTGCAAGGCAGCGAAGCACGCCTAAAAGCCAGGAAGCCAAAGCAAAAGCCGCGCCAGAGCGAGAGAGAGCAGAGCCAGCCCACAGTGCCTGCCCAGCTACAGGGAAGGAACAACTGTTAGACATAACAAAGGTGTCCACGATATGGGATAGAGAGCACTGTCAGCCCAGGACATTCCACCCCTTATCCCATATTGTGGACACACATTAAAAAAACTTCCATCTCACTTACTCAGACCCTTGACACTTACACATTTCCATTCATCTTACTTGCTCAAACCTTTGACACTTACACGTTTCCTTCTGTTTCACCCTACATTCAGATCTCCCTGAGGTACACATCGTGTTGTTCCATCTTTCTGCATTATCCACCACATATAACCCGGTCCTTGAGCAGAGACAATTCCACGGATGGGTTTGCCTGTACTCGAGGAAGGGTTGATCCATACTGTCTTTCCCAACAAACCTCTAACATGGGCCACTGGAGCTTTATCTCCATCTACTATATTAAGGAGTTGGGACTGAGCAGGACCCGCTCGGTTGGTAGAACCTTGGGTGTTAACTAGCCAGGTGGCCTTTGCTAAATGCTGCTCCCAGTTTTTTAAGGACCCCCCACCCAATGCTTTCAGGGTGGTTTTTAACAACCCATTGTACCTCTCCACTTTACCTGCAGCTGGTGCATGGTAGGGGATATGGTACACCCATTCAATGCCATGTTCCCTCGCCCAGGTTTTAATAAGATTATTTTTAAAATGAGTCCCGTTGTCTGACTCAATTCTCTCGGGAGTACCGTGCCTCCAAAGGACCTGCTTTTCAAGGCCCAGAATAGTATTGCGGGCTGTAGCATGAGACACAGGGTAGGTTTCCAACTATCTTGTGGTGGCTTCTACCATGGTTAGCACATGGCGCTTGCCTTGGCGGGTTTGAGGCAGTGTGATGTAATTAATCTGCCAGGCCTCCCCATACTTGTACTTAGACCACCGCCCTCCATACCAGAGGGGCTTCATCTGCTTGGCTTGTTTAATGGCAGCGCACGTCTCACAGTCATGGATAACTTGAGAAATGCTGTCCATGGTTAGATCCACCCCTTGGTCTCGTGCCCACTTACAGGTGGCATCCCTACCTTGGTGACCTGAGGCATCATGGGCCCATCGTGCTAGGAACAGCTCTCCCTTGTGCTCCCAGTCTAGGTCTATCTTCAACTCTCCTATTTTTGCAGCTTGATCTACCTGCTGATTGTTTTGCTGCTCCTCATTAGCTTTACTTCTGGGGACATGGGCATCTACATGGCGAATCTTCACAGGTAGTTTCTCTAACCGGGCAGCAATATCTTTCCACTCTTCAGCAGCCCAAATTGGTTTTCCTCTACGCTGCCAGTTGGCCTCTTTCCATTTCTTCAGCCATCCCCACAGAGCGTTGGCTACCATCCAAGAATCAGTATACAGATAGAGCCTTGGCCATTTCTCTCTCTCTGCAATATCTGGGGCCAGTTGAATGGCTTTGAGTTCAGCAAATTGACTGGATCCACCCTCTCCTTCAGTGGCCTCTGCGACCAGTCGTGTGGGGCTCCAGACAGCTGCTTTCCACCTTCGACTCATCCCTATGACGCGGCAGGAACCGTCGGTGAATAAAGCATAACGTGCTTCCTCTGCCGGCAGCTGGTTGTATGGCGGAGCTTCCTCAACCCGAGTCACTGGTTCTTGTTCTTCATCTGCGACGCTGAAACTTTCACCTTCGGGCCAGTTCGTGATTACTTCCAAAATTCCAGGGCGATTCAGTTTCCCAACTCGGGCGCGTTGTGTAATGAGGGCAATCCACTTGCTCCAGGTAGCACTGGTGGCATGGTGGGTGGAGGGAACCTTTCCTCTAAACATCCACCCTAGCACCGGTAGTCGGGGTGCCAGGAGCAGTGGTGCTTCCATACCGATCACCTCTGAAGCAGCTTGGATTCCCTCATAGGCGGCCAAGATTTCCTTTTCCGTTGGGGTGTAGTTATCTTCAGACCCCCTGTAGCTCCGACTCCAAAATCCCAGTGGTCGGCCTCGGGTCTCACCAGGTACCTTTTGCCAAAGGCTCCAGGACAGACCGTGACTCCCGGCTGCAGAGTAGAGCACATTCTTCACATCTGGTCCCGTTCTGACTGGGCCGAGGGCTACAGCATGAGCAATCTCCTGCTTGATCTGGGTGAAAGCTTGCTGCTGCTCAGGGCCCCAATAGAAATCGTTCTTCTTGCAGGTAACCAGATAAAGGGGCCTCACAATCTGACTGTATTCCGGAATGTGCATCCTCCAGAAACCTATGGCACCTAAGAAAGCTTGTGTTTCCTTCTTATCCGTTGGAGGGGACATAGCTGTAATTTTGTTAATAACGTCCGTAGGAATCTGACGCCGTCCATCTTGCCACTTCACTCCTAGGAACTGGATCTCCCGAGCAGGTCCCTTAACTTTACTTTTCTTAACAGCAAAGCCGGCTTCCAGGAGAATTTGGATGATTTTCTCTCCCTTTTCGAACACTTCTGTTGCTGTGTCTCCCCACACAATGATATCATCAATATATTGTAGATGTTCTGGGGCCTTACCCTTTTCTAGTGTGGCCTGGATCAGCCCATGGCAGATAGTGGGGCTGTGTTTCCACCCCTGGGGCAGTCTGTTCCAGGTGTACTGCACTCCCCTCCATGTAAAGGCAAACTGAGGCCGGCATTCGGCTGCCAGAGGAATAGAGAAAAATGCGTTTGCAATGTCGATAGTGGCGTACCACTTTGCTGCCTTGGACTCCAGCTCATACTGCAGTTCCAGCATGTCTGGTACGGCTGCACTCAGAGGTGGAGTCACTTCATTCAAGGCACGATAATCCACAGTCAATCTCCATTCTCCGTCAGATTTCCGCACCGGCCAGATGGGGCTGTTAAAGGGTGAATGGGTTTTGCTGACCACCCCTTGGCTTTCCAGCTCTCGAATCATCTTATGGATGGGGATCACAGCATCTTGAGTGGTTCTATATTGCCGCCGATGCACTACTGAAGTGGCAATTGGTACTATTTGTTCTTCTCCCTTCAAAAGTCCTACGGTGATCGGGTTCTCGGACAGTCCAGGCAAGGTGTTCAACTGTCGAATGCTTTCTGCCATCACAGTCGCTACTCCGAAGGCCCACCTGAACCCTTTCGGGTCTTTAAAATACCCACTCCGGAGGTAATCTATGGCCAAGATGCATGGGGCCTCTGGGCCAGTCGCAATAGGGTGTTTCTTCCACTCATTCTTAGTCAAGCTCACATCTGCCTCCACCAATGTATAGTCCTGTGATCCCCCGGTCACACCAGCAATAGAAATCGATTCTGCCCCTACATATCTCGATGGGATCAAGGTACACTTGTTGCCATAAGGCCTTCGTTAGCAGTAGTTAGGCTAAGGAGTTGGTCCCTGTGCAGGCCCATAAGAACCAAACCTGAGAAATGAGGCCTGAGAATCTGCAGATGCAAGGAACAACGTTTAAAGGACTTAGAGCATGTAGTACATATAGGTATACAAATTACTTGTGAAATATGATTACATGGTTACCAATAAAATGTTTTCTATGGTAGGAGTTAAGCTTAGAGAATTAACCTTTATTTTAGCTAAAGCAAGCGTGCAAAATTTATAGCCTTTAGAAAGGTTACCTGTAAGATGAATGTGAATGTTTATAGTAAAATACGTAGGAGACTGTACGTAAGCTGATGAAGTAAGACTTGTAACAAAGGTATAAAAGATAAGCATCTTTTGTAACCAACTCGGGACCCTGACTTTGAGACATTAGTCCTCAGGTCCCCGGGGCCTCAAATAAAGCACCGCATAAACTGACACTCTGTTGGTTTGTGTTTTCTCTCGGGAACGGGCAGCAGTTTTCTGGTGACCGCGGCAGGACTCCGGAGGTGGCTGGGGCGGTTCGCGAGCTGATCAACTCCACGCCGGCACCAGGTGATTTCTGGGGAGTCATCGACCCGCGCCCGACCCCGCGCCTGACGGACAACTGTGAGAAGGTAAGCCCAAAGGTGCTTTATTCTTTAGGTTTGGGTGCCTGCCTAATAAGACGGGACGGCGATTCCCGCAGGGTTGGGCTAAAGACGTCTATGGTCTGGGAAGCCTAGGCGCCGACCATCAGACGAGGCGAAAGCCTCGCAGGCTCGGCACTTGCCCCTCGCGGCGACGAGAAGTGGCAAGATTGGTATTGGTATTGGTACTGGTATTGGTATTGGTATTGGTATTAGTATTAGTACTGGTGTGTGTGTGTGTGTGAGCAACTTAAGGTGTAAAAAAAAAAAAAGAGAAAAAAAAAAGAAAAAGAGAAAAAAAAAAAAAAAGAGATGATGCCGTTTAAAACCTTTAAGGCTTTGGTACAATCTAATGATAAGGTCCCAGGGAATTCCCCCTTGGGATGTTTACTGGGAAGGTGGAAAAAGGAAGGATTCCACCAAGAGTTACATAAAAGTAAAATGATTGATTACTGTAATCATCGATGGCCACTATATGAAACTGGTGGCCCATAGTGGCCTTTGAATGGATCTGTTAACCCTGATGTTATAACCCCCTTGATGTGCTTTTTACAGAATAATGAGAAATGGGATGAAATACCTTATCGTGATTTGTTTTATGCTCTCAAAAACAAACCAGAGATGGCTGAAAAATGGGTCTTTACAATCAGAACTTATATCACAACTGATGCCACATTGTAAACGAGAATCGAAACTTGATGAATTGCCATACATAGATCTTTTCTTTTATTTAAAAGAGAAACTGGCATGGTTAGTGGAATGTGGAATACAAGCACTGGTCTTAGAAAATAATCATTGTTTGGCTTGCGTCCAAAATAAGTGTTGTGTAGAACACCTGGTTTTGGGAAAAAAAAAAAGGGAGGAGACGATTTGGAAGCTGATTTATTTGTAGGACCCACTGCCCCTACCAATGTTCCCTCAGCATTAAGTTTTACTCCACTTACTCTCACCCCACCTGATTCTGTTTCCTCTCCCCTGCTTGCGCCTATCCAAAATGCTTCTCCTGGCTATCCCCCTTCTCTGCTGACACTTGCTCAAAGATTTATCCCTCTACTGACCCTCCTCTCCCACCTACGCCTATGTCATCGGCTCCTGTCCCCTATCCCAGTCCTCCTCTGCCGGAGTTGCCCATTGCTTCTATCCCTGGCAGCGATCGGGATTTGACTGTGGGGCGGGGATGAAGGGAAGGGAGATGCAGAAGGGACAGGGCGGAGAGCAGTGGTGGTGGAGGGGATGGCTCGGATGCGGCCAGGAGGTATACTGGTCTTCAGGTGGATGGTGGGCGAGCGGGGATTCAGCTCGCCTTTACTTTTCTAGACCAGTCACAGGAGGACATTAGGAAAAGTTACAGGAACTGGAAAGCGGAAAGTTAAGAAGTTTGGACAAGCTTTTAGAGGTGGCGAGGACGTAGTGGCAGAACCAGTCGGGACAGTAATAGAAGTGGTTTTGGCAGAGGCTGTGGAGTATTAAGAATAAATAAATTAGAAGGACATTGAAAGCGAGAGTGCCCAAACTGGTTTAGTCACTATGTTCAGCCTCAGTTGAATAGCATAGCCAGAGTCATGGATCTGTGAGGGGAAGCCAGGATCAAAGGAACAGATGGTCACTCTGCGCTTAGAAGGGAAAGATGTCACTTTTTTTTGTAAATATTTCATATTAAATTATGTAGAAGGGTAGATTGGGAAAAAAAAAATAAAAAAAAATTGACTGTAATTATTGGAGCCACAAGGAAGGAGGAGATCTGGCCATTCCTGCAGCCCCTAGATCTGAGCTTTGGAAATAAAACTTTAACACATAAATTTTTATATATGCCTGGGTGTTCAGCTCTGCTTTTAGGATGTGATTTTCTGGCAGCTCTAGAGGCAGTGATTACTTTTGAGAATGGTGAACTTGTAATGAGGATACTCGAGTCTACACCAGGAAAGATTTTAACAGTAAAAGAGAAACCAACTCCAATATTCCTAAAAAGGTAGAAGAAGTAGTGATCCCCTCTGTGTGGAAAACGGATATACTAAGGAAATCTAAATTGGCACAGCCAGTACAGGTAGAATTGAAGGAAGGGCAAGTCAAGTGCCATGCAAATTAAACAATATCCTATCAAGGCAGAAGCACGATAGGGAATAGTAAAGACCGTTGATAAATTCCTAAAGTACCAAATTCTAGAAGAATGTGAATTAAAATACAATACTGCAATATTCTCAGTAAAAATTTAATGATGAGTATAGACTTGTACAAGATTTAAGAGGCATAAATGAGATAACTAAAAAGACATTGATTTAGTAGTTGCTAATCCTTATACATTGCTAGCATCAGTGAAAGAAATATATAAATGGTAGGTATAGACTAGTGCAGGATTTAAGGGCAATAAATAACATTGTCAAAGACATTCACCCGGTGGTGGCCAATCCATATACTTTGTTAACATCTGTGTCAGAGAAATTCCAATGGTTTACAGTTATCGATTCAAAAGATGCCTTCTTCTGCATCCCACTGGCATTAGAAAGTAGGAAATATTTTGCCTTCGAATGGGAAAATCCGGATACTGGACGAAAAAGGCAGCTCACTTGGACACGACTTCCCCAAGGATTTAAGAATTCTCCTACAATTTTTGGAAATCAATTAGCCAAAGAGCTGGAGGAATGGAAGACGACTCAGGTAAGAGAATCACCCTTCTCTTACATTCTCCTCCAGTATGTGGACGACATCTTTCTGGCTACAGAACAACGGGAGGTCTGTTTAACCCTAACCATAGAACTGTTGAATATGTTGGGACAAGGAGGATATTGGGTTTCTAAGGAAAAGGCCCAATTAGTCCAAGAGAGTGTGATATACCTAAGCTGTGCAATCTCAAAGGGGGTAAGGAAATTGGGAATCAATAAAGTTGAAGCTATCTGTGCAATACCCACACCCCGAAACCACCAAGAACTAAGATCCTTTTTAGGAATGGTGGGTTGGTGTAGACTCTGGATACCAAACTTTGGGCTAATGGCTAAACCCCTTTATGAAGCTTTAAAGGAGTCTCAACTGCAGTGGAACAAACCACAGGAGAAGGCCTTCCTAGATCTGAAACGGGCCTTGAAAGAGGCACCTGCACTCGGGCCTACCAGACTTAAATAAAGACTTTCAGCTATACGTCAATGAGAGGCAGCGACTAGCCCTGGGCGTACTAACCCAAACCCTCGGATCGTGGAAGAGGCCTGTTGGGTATTTCTCTAAACAACTGGACACTGTGAGCGCAGGATGGCCGGCATGCTTGCGGGCAGTATCAGCCACAGTGATACTGATCCAGGAGGCCCGAAAATTGACTCTGGGGAGAAAGATGGAGGTGTTTGTGCCCCATATGGTACTGGCAGTTTTGGAACAAAAAGGGGGGCATTGGATGTCCTCTAGCAGGTTGTTACAATACCATGCATTGCTCAGAGAACAGGATGATGTTGAGCTCAAAGTGACTAATTGCATCAATCCAGCAGAGTTCCTCCGCAGTGAGCAGAATGAGGGCGAATTAACACATGACTGTGTGGAAACCATCGAACAGGTATACGCTAGCCGACCGGACCTGAGAGATGTGCCCCTGGAGGTGCCAGACTGGGAACTGTATACCGATGGATCCAGCTTCGTAGAGAATGGAACCAGGTATGCCGGGTATGCAGTGGTGACCCTCATGCAGGTGGTGGAAGCTAGGGCCCTCACTCCAGGAACATCTGCACAGAAGGCTGAAATTATAGTATTAACCAGAGCCCTGGTCCTGAGCAGTGGGAAAAAGGTAAATATATGGACAGATTCAAAATATGCATTTGGAGTTCTGCACGTACATGGGGCTTTATGGAAAGAGAGAGGACTGTTAAGTTCACAGGGGACATCCATTCGACATCGGAATGAGATCCTGCTGCTACTGGAAGCTGTGTATAAGCCAGTGGAAGTGGCTGTGATGCATGTGAAAGGACACCAGAAAGATGAGGGAAAGATTTTTCGAGAGAATCGGCTGGCTGATTTAATCACACGAAAAGCTGCTAGAAAAGTCTGGACTGAAATGGCGCTGATTCCAACGAAGGTAGGACCGGTACAACCTTATATGGGACAAAAACCCAGTTATTCCGCTGAAGATGAGAGATTGGCACAACTGGTCCAGGCCCAGAAGAATGCAATGGGATGGTATGTGACTGGGACTGGCCAAGTAGTGGTCCCTACCAAATTGATGAAGGTGATTTTAGAAACTGAGCATAATAAATGCCACTGGGGAGCAGAGGTATTGGTAAAATTTCTGAAGAGGGAAATTATCTCTAACCAGATGTTAACAATGGCTAAACGAGTGAATGCCATGTGCCCAGTGTGCCTTAAAAATAATCCAATAATGAGGAAGCAGATACAACTAGGGAAATTACAGGTAGGAGCAGAGCCAGGAGATTATTAGCAGATAGATTTTTCCGAATTGCCCCGATCACAAGGATACAAGTATCTGCTGGTGTATGTCTGCACGTTTTCGGGATGGCCAGAGGCTTTCCCTTGCAGAACTAATCAGGCCAAAGAAGTAGTGAAAACATTAATGAGAGAAATCATTCCGAGATTTGGGGTTCCATTGGGGATCTCTTCTGACAGAGAACCTCATTTTGTGGCAGGAGTGGTATAGACAGTCGCCCGACTGTTAGATGTTACCTGGAATTTGCATACCCCATGGCGGCCTCAATCCAGCGGGCAAGTAGAGAGGATGAATCAAACCCTGAAAGGACAGATTAAGAAAATCTGTCAGGAGGCCAAAATCCAGTGGCCTCAGGCCCTACCATTAGCCTTGTTAAGAATTAGGATTAAACCCCGGGAGAGGATAGGAGTAAGTCCATACGAGATACTGTATGGCAGACCATATCATGCTACAGTATTAAAGGGAGACCCTCATGTAGTAGGGAATGATGTGCTTTTAATTATGTGTTGTCTCTGAACAAGGTACTTATTGCCCTAAAGGAGCCCAGCAATGGAACAGACCCTTGCCGCTGGAAAATCCTGTCCATGACATCCAGCCGGGAAACCAGGTCTATGTGAAGAATTGGAACACAGACCCCTTGAAAGAAACATGGGAAGGCCCGCAACAAGTGATCATGACTACCTTCACCGCAGTAAAAGTCGAGGGGATCGACAACTGGATACATTACACCCGAGTCAAGAAGGTGCCGACCTGTTGGGAAGTTCAACCGTTAACCCCCACTCGAATGGTGTTCCAGCCCAAGGTCGGATTCTGACAGTTGGGTTCTTGCTGATCTGTTTATTACCTTTAACCAATGAATTTTTAGTTATTACAGAACTTGAACCCAAAATAGTGATGATGGAAGGAATGAATGTGTCTATGACCTGTCTGTTCACGGACAACCAGAAAGTTGAATCCGATGAAATCAATATAAAGTGGAGGAGACAAGGGGCAGAACAAATTCATACAGGTATAACTATGGTTTGGGATGAGGATGAGCAAAAAGGAAATACCACCCTGCAACTATCCAATGTCACGATAACTGACAGCGACGTTTATCGTTGCATAGTCTGGATAAGAGAGAGTTTTGATTATGGGAGTTTCAAATTGAAAGTTTTACCATGGGATACTGGGAAAATAAGTGAAGAAACTGTAGCTGTAAATGTAACTCCAGTCTCAACTCAGGTGGATATGTGGGATAGACCTCCTTTGAGAATAAATTGTACCTTCAAATTGGAAAAGAAATGTTATCAGGATATCCAAGTCAAGTGGTGGAAACAGAATAAACATCAGCAATGGGAAAGACAGCTGGGGAATATAAGTTGGTGGACTCTGGGAACTTATGGGAAGGGGTGGCTGAATTATACAGATCCAAAGATAGGAGAGACAGAAGGTATATATCTGTGCATAGTGTCTTGTGGAGGGAAAGAGAATTTCGAGTTATGAAAGGTGGAGGCAAGGGCCCACTTAGGCTCTGAAATTAAGGCCCAACATGAAGAATACCAGGTAACCAAAGGGAAGGATGTGATTTTTACTTGTGAAGTTAAAGAAGGCCAGCATTTTTCCGAGTATGGATGGTGGTTTGGGAAAAATTTAACATCTGGAGGGAAGTATCAGATAGAAAGAAGATTAGGAGAATCAATTATCCTGATAGTAAGGAATGTGCAGCCAGGAAAAGATGAAGGCATTTACTGGTGTTGGATAGCACAGGATGATTGGTGGGCACATGCAAGAACGATGATGTACCTAGGTGAGATGAGAGTGACTCGGCAGGTAGATAATGAGGTAGGGTTACCAAGAAACTCTAAACAGGAAAATCTGGTAGTAGGACTGATACGAGACTTTGGAAAAACTCAGAATGTGTCATCCATAACTGCTTGTCTACCTTTACCCCATGCAGCAGGGGATCCCATACCCTGGGGAATTATTCCTGTCACTGAAATGCCTCCGATCACCAGAAATGAGACAAAGGAATGTAGGAAAGAGTTGCATAATCGTACTGAGTGGACAGTTAAAACAACAACTCTCCGCAAACAGTGGTCATCACCTGGAAGCAGAGGGGATTGTGAAGCCTTAACCAATTCCAAATTTATCACGATTGAACGATTCAAAAATGTAGGATGGTGTGAATATAATGAAGTGCAATCGCATAAAATGCCCACTACAAAATATTACTATGAAGTGGTTTGCCAGGATGGCAAGGAAGAGTGGACTACATGGCAAGCAATCTGGGGGCCAAGCTTGCTGGAAACATATAGTTATCTAGGGAAAATTGGATGGTGTATACAATGGACTGGTGGAAAGAACCAGACACATGCCCATGTCCTAACAGCAGAAACAAGTCATAGGAAAATGACAGAGAAAGTAGAGTCATGGAATTGCACAAGGGTAATTACATGTGATACACCAGGAGAGCAGATAGGGCTGGTACCAGTGAAGATTTTGCTGAAATGGGGATGTGAATGTAGAGGATACAACCACTCTATAAAAGGAGAATTAAAAGGACAAAAGCAGGTGAATTGCAAAACTACTACCATAAGGAGTCCAGGGAATTTAGTATGGGTCATGGGGCATGGAATGTGGACCACACATATACCTATAGATGGATTGGTGACCCAAATAACGTTGGGAGTGCCCACATTATGCCCATTCTGGAAACAATCAAAATTGACAGATTTGGACATAGGAAGGAGGAATAAAAAAGAAGTCATGGAGGGAATAGATCCAGAAGATGAGTGGCACGAACCATCAGGAGGGGTCAAATTGGGTTGGATGTTAGAATCATTATTTGCTCCCATATCGACCTATAGAAATAGGGAAATGCTCTACTGGCTTTTGGGACAAACTGAGAGATTAGCATCAGCCACTAAAAAGAGGTTTAAGGATTTGAATTTGCAGCTACAAGCAACTAGTAGGATGGCTATACAGAATCGAATGGCATTGGATATGTTGTTATTAAAGGAACATGGTGTCTGTGGGTACTTACATGATAGAACAGATCATTGCTGTATCCATATCCCAAACGTTACAAAGGAAGTAGAAAAAGACATAAGTCAATTGGATGATATAGAGTCTAAGATACAGGAAACCAAAGAAGATGCTGAACACAATTGGATTAGAGCAATATTTAGCTCTTTAGGGATCCAGGTTTCTGGTTGGATATCCTCTGTTATTCAATATGTAATAATGATTATAATCTTGGTTGTGATTATTTTTGTAGCATATCGTTGTTTCTTAGGAATGATCTTTAGGGAAAGGATGCATACGAGAAGAGTCATGAAGGCCATGACCCGAAATGAAGTCATGACAAGAATTACTCCACCACCATCTTATATAGAGACTGCTGCATGAAGAAGAGAATTGAGCATCCTTGCAACTGGTTGAAGAATGCTCAAAAGGGGGAAGTTGTTGCCATAAGGCCTTCGTTAGCAGTAGTTAGGCTAAGGAGTTGGTCCCTGTGCAGGCCCATGGGAACCAAACCTGAGAAATGAGGCCTGAGAATCTGCAGATACAAGAAACAATGTTTAAAGGACTTAGTAGAGCATGTAGTACATATAGGTATACAAATTACTTGTGAAATATGATTACATGGTTACCAATAAAATGTTTTCTATGGTGGGAGTTAAGCTTAGAGAATTAACCTTTATTTTAGGTAAAGCAAGCGTGCAAAATTTATAGCCTTTAGAAAGGTTACCTGTAAGATGAATGTGAATGTTTATAGTAAAATACGTAGGAGACTGTACGTAAGCTGATGAAGTAAGACTTGTAACAAAGGTATAAAAGATAAGCATCTTTTGTAACCAACTTGGGACCCTGACTTTGAGACATTAGTCCTCAGGTCCCCGGGGCCTCAAATAAAGCACCGCATAAACTGACACTCTGTTGGTTTGTGTTTTCTCTCGGGAACGGGCAGCACACTGCGAGCCAGTGTCAACCAAAGCCTTATAGTCTTGTGGCTTCAATGTGCCAGGCCAACGAACCCACACAGTCCAAAACACACGATTTTCCCTAACCTCTACCTGGCTAGAGGCAGGGCCCCTCTAAGCATGATTATCCTTCTTCCCTGGGGTATATGTCTTAGAGGTTCCTTCAAGGGGATCGGACATGTCATCATCGACATCATACTTGACATCCTGGCTGCGAACAACTGGAGCTGCTCTCTGTTTATTGAGACTTCCTCTTTGAATCCTACCTTCCTTCAAATTATGTACCCGTTGTGTCAGAGCAGCAGTGGGCTTTCCATCCCATCTCCTCATGTTCTCTCCAGATTCACGCAAGAAGAACCACAACTCAGCTCGTGGGGTGTACCTTCTCTCCCCATCAAAGGAGCGCCTGCGTTGGATACCAGGGCCTCTAATTTGCACAGCCGAGATTTGGAGGAAGTCCTCCTTAATCTCTTCCCTGAGTTTCCTATGATTCTCCTCTATTTTGTCCTCTAATTTCTGCAGTCGTGTTTCCACAGCTGCAATTCTGGCATGAGTTGGGCCATGTACAGCGTCAGCATATGCTCGAAGCTTTTTCACCATATCGAGCACAGTCTCATCTGTCTCCTCTCGCTTCATTATTGCTAGGGAAGAGGTGTATTCAGATGGCCCAAGTCGCACAAGTTTCCTCCACATTACAGGTGTACATGCTACCAGGTCTGGATTCCTAGTTGTTACATCATCCGAAAAAATAAGCTCTGCTACTGCCATCTCTCTCAGACGTTGGATCCCCTGTTCTATGGTCCTCCACTGTGTCTGCTGCAAATAAAGGTCATCTGCACACAGGTATCTTTGTGCTACACCATCCAGAATCTGTTCCCAGAGGCTGTGAGGGCTAGCCTCCCTCATCATGCCCTGATCAATAACAGGGTCAAGCGACAGAGATCCCAAATGCCTCGCTTCAGTGCCATCCAGAACTGTAGCCTCCCCTGCAGCATCTCAAAGGCGGACTAACCAACTTATTATAGATTCATTAGGTTGTCGCCTGTAATCTTTTCTCAGGCCTCAAAGGTCCTTTAGGGAAAAGGAATCAATATTGGCTCCAGAATCTACACCCCTCGATGTAGTTTCTGATTTTGGTGAAGGTCCTTCTCCTGGATTATCATCATCATCCTCCACCTTGCGATCGGTCTTAGTTTTACACTTTCCGCCTCTTCTATTAGCAGCAACAGCCCTTGGTTGAGCCCTACTGTCTGATTCAGCTACTGGCCTGGGGCCTGGGATACTAGCTGCAGCCTGAGTGATTGGGATAGTAACTAGTTTATCTCCCTGCTCCCTGTCTTCTGTCTGCTGCCCTTCAGTATCTAAGAGAGTACGATAAACATATGCCAGGGCCCAGCTCACTGTAATAATCCTTTTCTCCTTGGTATTACCCTGGCACTTCTCTTTCAAATACTTTGCCACCTCGGCTGGGTTCTGAATTTGTTCGGATGGAAAGTCCCAGGCTATAGGGTCGGAAAATTCCTTTAAAATTTGGCCCATATCATCCCATTTCCCACTCCACTCAAGATTTCTCCTACTTGGGTTTGCTGGTAACTCAGAAGTCTCATTAGCCCCTTTGGAAATCTCAGCTTTCATTTTATATAAACTGCAGACAATATAGAGAACGCTTACTATATTAAATGTCAGAAAGATGGTCTCTTTAACACTCAGGGGAAACTGAATATTTCTTAATAAAGATATAAACAATTCAAAGGAGAAGAGGGAAAACAGAGGCTGAAAAACCTCTTCCCCTGCTTCTCCCCTAACAAACTGAGTGCCCAACCATAACAACGAATCATCAAACATATTTACAACCTTCTTGTAAACAATCACAAACAATCCGAGCCCGGTCAATATTCTGGTTAGTGCCCCACGGCAACATAAGTTACGTATAAGGAGAAATGCTAAAGCTATCTCCGGGTAAGGAAATAACTCTAGACACCACAGAGGTAATAAAACCTCAAAAAACCCTAGGGACCAGAAATATTGGCAGGCTTTCACCCCGAATGCCATTATGAGTCCAGAAAAAAACATCCTCATACACCCACCAAACAATTAGAATCACCAGTATTATTATTAAGGTTTTTTCCACTTTCTTTGACTCGGGTTCCCGGGCCAACGCACCAAAAAATGTTCTGGTTTGGGTTGAATTAGGGGAGAACCTCCAAGGAATCCCCTAATAACAAAACCTCTACCACCCCTCCCCCAACCCTGGGTTTGGGAAGGAATCTCTCGAACAAAAAGTGGAAAAAAACGGTTTATTAACAAATAAACACCCCCTGACACAAGGGGAAAAAAAAGAAAAGAAAAAGCTCAGGTTACTGTGAGGGGGAGGGCGCAGAGCTTCTTTCACAAGCCCCGGAGATCCTCCTCGGACTCCTCCAGCCAGATCAGCTCCAGGTGCCAGTCCTAAATCTTAAAGGGGGGGGGGGGGGGGGGGGGGAAGGGGAGAAGAGGGAAAGGAAAAAAACACAAACAAACAGCACACAGAGGCGGCAGAAAGAAAGAAAGAAAAAACAAAAGAACGAAAGGGCAAGAATATAAGCAGAAATTGCAAGGCAGCGAAGCACGCCTAAAAGCCAGGAAGCCAAAGCAAAAGCCGCGCCAGAGCGAGAGAGAGCAGAGCCAGCCCACAGTGCCCGCCCAGCTACAGGGAAGGAACAACTGTTAGACATAACAAAGGAGTCCACGATATGGGATAGAGAGCACTGTCAGCCCAGGACACAGCGATGCCACCCCTCCCAGAACGTAACGTGTGGCTTACACTTGCTCAAGCCTTAAATGAATCTACATTGTGCCTGTCTATGACTTCCCCTGGTGATCCTTTCCAGACTTTTTAATTGCCATACCTTTGGAAAAAAGTGAATGGGATGCCTTATATAATAAAACAATGCACATGGATTGTGTCGCTCCAGGTCGAATTGAGCCGGTATGGTGGTGCAATGATGCATATCGCAGAAAGAATAACAGGCCAGCTGAGTGGTACTTTGCTGACGATCGATGGTTAGGAGTAAATAAGGTTTCTGACTTTTTTACCCTTTCCCTACCGCCCCAAGAATGGGATATTTTTGGATCCATGCAGGCCTTTGCATGCTTCTTTTTAAATCATACCACTGGGCCTTTTGCTAACCAAAAATTTGGCCTTGATGTTTCAGGCACAGGAATCTATGCCAATGCTTCTGCCTGGTGTAATCATACCATGCCTCAGCCCATTACACCTGGAGTTGTTTCTATTGGTTTGATGGACAATATATTTTTGATATGTGGAAATAGAGCCTGGAAGGGAATACCAGGAAGGGCTATAGGAGGCCCTTGTACTTTTGGCCGACTAACCATGTTCCACTCCTTTTGGGGCAGCTTGCCATCTGTCCTGGGTTGTAGTGTAGGATATACACAAAGTATTTATTCTATCACCATCTTCATGAGCGGTTGGAACCAGGTGGGGCAGTGTTTTCCCAGGCCCCCTTCCTTTGGGCTGTCTTCTGCTAATGGCCCATCAATGCCTTGCCCATGACTCATAGGTAACACCCTCCAGAAGCTATCTCTGTTTAATGGGCCATCAAGGACCCACTTCACGACTCATCATCCCATTGTGAGATGCTCCACCCAGGGGGAGAAGCCAAGCATTCTCACCTGGTTATAATCTGGGATTTGGGACAGTACAAGGAGCCTTTACCCACTGGATTCCCAGAGGACCAGAGCTACCAGACCTTTCTACAGGATCACTGCTTCAGGAAAACCACCTCATCTGGACTGCTTCCACCACCCTGCTCAGGTTGTATTCTGACTCTGTCCATGGTCTTTTGTATTATTGCATTTATTTTATTTTATTTTACCTTTTTACCTTTCTTCTTATTAAATTGTATTTCTGACTTGAAGCCTCTCACTCGTTTTGCTTTCAAACCATGACACCATCTCTACACAAGCTGACACAAGCAAAACATAGCACACACACGCATAGCCCAGATTGTGATGACAATGTTGAATCCTGGAACCTTGGAGCACGAGTGTTTGCCTCAATTATTCCATCTATAGGCACGGCACATGCATTAAAAACTTTGAATAACCTTGGCTGTTGGCTTGCAAAACAAACATGCTATTAGCTCTGCTTTAACAGGTTTACTAACAGATGTTGATAGTGTAAGGCATGCCACACTTCAAAACAGGTCCACGATAGATTTCTTGCTTCTAGCTCATGGACATGGCTGCGAGGATTTTGAAGGCTTGTGCTGCACGAACCTTTCTGACAACTCTTTGTCTATTCATGCTAACATACAGGCCGAGACAGTGTAGCCAAATTGAAGATGGTGGATGATAATGATTGGCTTGGACATATGCTTGGGGGATGGGGGCTTACTGGCTGGCTTAAGCATTTGGTTAAAACAGGAATTTATATTTTGACCGTACTGTTGATTATAATGATGTGCTTGCCTTGTGTTTTGCAATGTGTGCAGAGACTGATAAGTCTACAAAGAAAATCCTGCTGGTGGAACAGAAAGGGGGAGATGTGGGGATACAGCTAGAGAGCCATGCTGGGAGCACTGCTCAGCTCATGACAGAAATGGACATGTTAGCATTAGTAGGCCGCAAGCCTTTGGCAACCGAAAGCAGAAGTTTGAGAAAGGAATGTAAGACACAGCGATGTGCTTGGTACAATACGTGCTTAGCAAGCAGAACTGAGATAAGACAGCACATACCTGTGTTAGTGCGAGGCATGACTTAAGCAATGTACTTGGCAATATTGCTTGTTATATAATGAAAAGGTATATAAACTCAGCTAGATGTATCAATAAATGGCTTCATGCATGCAACCTATGGAGTCCGTGTCTCTCTGTCAATCGTTGTCACTGGGACACCAGGGCAAATGGCAAGGGTTCTTCAGCCATCCTGAGCCAGGGACAGCTCCTGGCTGTGGGATCACCTGACTGTCACACCCAGGCAGTGACATTCTCTCCCCATCCCAGTACAGCCCAGCCAAGGGGACTCTGCCCTTCTCGGGAAACAACAGGTTCCCAGGGCTCACCACCCCTTCCCAGCGGGATGTGCAGAGCTGGAATCTCTCTACTCCTCCTCCTCTCCCTCCCCAGGGGTCTGATACAGTTTAAAAAGTGGCCAGAATGTTATGAGCCATGTGTAAATGTGTCAATCTCTGAGGGTCCAGCCCTTACAGATTGGCTTAAAATAATCTTGGTGAGACTGCTCTTCAGAGGTGTTTTGTAAAGCAAAAGGTTTAATGAAAAATAACAAACATTACAGAAAACAAAAGAAAAGCCACACACAGGTGTTTGAGAAAACCTCTGACACTCTTCTAGAAACACTCTAAAAAGCCCCTTAGTTCTTTTGTGCTCTTTCCTAAATATTAATGTTTAAGGAGGGACAATTTGGCTTGCTGCCAATAGGGGGAGGTACAGGATTTGAAGAACAGTGACAAGGTCCAATAGGTGCTTCTATCTTGGCACTGAGCCAATTACAATGAGAAGGGCACAGAACTTTCTAGTAAACTTCCTAAAATGTCTAAAGGTAAACTGAAACTCTTTCCTTATACAGAGATGCCCACTTGGGGGTGGGGGATGCTTTACTACAGGGGTCTGTGGCATGCAAGCTCTGGGCTCCTTGCTGTCACACCCCATGTCCCCACCTGGGCTGCCAGGTCACCTCCTCACCCAGGGCAGGAAGCAGAAGGGAACTGTCCCTGCAGCAGCTCCAGGTGGGATCTGTGCACCCGGAGCTGTGCCCCACCCACAGGGACTTTTCTTTTGTGGTGGCATCTCTGTGTCCTTGCGTCACCTAGTGCTGACACACTCCTTGGGGACATTCCCCACATGCTTCACGGGGCACTCTCCAAAATGAACAATTTGGAGTCTTTTGGCTCAGTGTGGCCAATTCCATGTGAAGGAGCAACTCATGCTGCTGAGGGGTTGTCCAAGGATGTGAAGTTTCAGTCATGGAGCTCATGCTCTAATCCTGGAGGTGTCTGGCAGGAAAAAAAATAATATATAGACATAAAATATATAAATAAATAAATATAGATTATTTATATATCTATATACACACAGTTACACATCTGAGTTACCCCTCACCCTCTGACAGTTGGTGTGGTGGGGGACACTTTGTCACCTCAGAGTGTGACTCAACCTTGAGCTGGCCCGGTGTCCCCAGCATCCAGGGCAAGCAGGAGAGCGGTGACAGGCCAGGGACAGCCTTTTGGGCTGATGCCCTGCGGTGCTGGGGCTGGGCGGGGCTGGAGGCAGCTGTGAGCACACAGCACATCTGTGCAGATGTGAGCTCCTGCCAGAGAAACACTGACCTCTGGATGACCCCCATCCCTCCCAAAAGTGGAACCAGCCCCAGGCATGCTCCAGCCTGGGCGCGTCTGGCACTGCCATGCCTGGGGAAGCCCGGCCTGTCCCCCTGCACCCAAACTGCTGGGCATGGGTCTGCATGGTGACAGCCCCTGTCAGCAGCTGAAAAGTCCCTGATTTGGATCAGGGACTTCTGCAGAGAATCCTTGGGCATTTGCATCCCAAGGCTGTGAACTCCCTTAGTGGGAGCACTGAATGTGGATCAGACCTGACAAACACTGAGAGGCTTTTCTTGGATTATAATAAAGGCAGAGTGAACCACACAGCCTGAACAGGGAGAGATCTGCTCTGAAACCAGCTATTCTGTGCTTCTTGGCCTTCCTGCCCTCCACGCTGGCTCCAGGGCTCCAGCAGGATCTGTTGGAGAGATTCCCTGTTCTCCCCAATGGAGAGATTCCTTGTTCCCCCCAAGGGTTTTGTGGGAGAAGTCTCCAAAGGATGTGAAGAACAAGCAGCAGGACTGAGGTGAGGAGGAAACAGGGATAGAACCACTTGCCCAGGTCACATCCGTACTGTGGGTGATGGACTCCAGCCTGGGTGTTTGGGAGCAGAGGGATACCTGGTTATACATCGGATCTGCCCTTCCTTCTGTGCTTTCCCAGGGCATTGGGAAGGTGACTCCTGAGCAGCTCTGATCCCAACGAGGGGATGGTGCTTCTCCCATCCCTGAAGGATGGAGCTGTCCCCTTGCAAAGCACAGCCAACACTCTGCTGTGGCTGTACAGACCTTCCATGTGAGCTCCTGGTGTGGCTGGGCAGGGACATCCCACCGGGAACACTGAGAGCAGGAAAAAGCTGTATTTGCCAAGGACACCTGCAGCCAGCTCCAATTCCATGTCTCCAACTCACACTTTGGCTAGTATGAGTACCATAAAAGGCCTGTTAATACATTCCATGAAGGAATTGCTCCCTCCTGCCCTCCTCCAACATCTTAAGCACACACCAGAGGGGACAGCAACACTGGCCTTTTAGAGAGCAAAGGGATTCTCCCTCTGCTTCCCCCTGCTCACAGCCATACAGCACATCCCACATCCTGCCAGCAGGGGACAAGGAATGCAAACTCCATCCCTAGCTCTCCCAACCCCCTGTTATTTACGGCTGTCCCCAGCCTTGCTGCTCAGGCCTGTTCTAAAGCAATCCTGTTAACGATTTGCTTCATGTTCTCACTGTACACAGTTGTCCCGCTTCACTCTTGTCACAGGAACATGTCCCTCTTAATCCATTTGAAAGGAAAGAAAACCAAAGCCCAGTGAAGAGCCCCCAAGGCTCCTGCCCATCCCACATGTTGAGGCTGAAGGGAGGAGAAGCCACTAAAAAGCCAGAGCAGCCCATTTGTCACGCAGTTGTCTCCTCAAGTGCATGGCTCCTGTGAATAGCGAGGCTGCGGCCAACGCCACTGCCCCAAGGAGTTTTTGTCTCCCAATAACTGTAACACTTGGCATGGGACATCACTTGCTAGGGATGGAGCCAGGAATGCTCTAGGCAGGGCCAGCCTTCTGTGGCCACAGCACAGCACTGGGACACATCCCTCCCACACCATGCAGGTGACCATGAGCCACCTCTGTATGGAGCCAGCAGCAAGATCATGGAATCACAGGATTGGGCTGGGAGGGATCTTATGGATCAAACAGTTCCACCCTCTGCCATGGGCAAGGACACCTTCCACTAGTCCAAGTTGCTCCAAGCCTCGTCCAACCTGGCCTTGGACACTTCCAGGGATCCAGGAGCAGCCACAGCTTCTCTGGGCAGCCTGTGCCAGGGCCTCCCCACCCTCACAGGGAAGGATTCCTTCCCAATATCCCATCTAACCCTACCCTCTG